>NC_135958.1:28971015-29151015 GCF_053455715.1 Rhinoraja longicauda
ATACCTACCTCTAACTCTGGTCCTCAAGTCTGGACTTCATCCTCGTAAATCTTCTCTGTAGGGTTCAAATGGACTCTGGGTGAGACCCAGCCATACTGAGCAATTTCTAATGAAGAGACTTCATTTCTGTAAGGGCGGCAGCTGTAGAGTTTCTGCCTCACAGCGCAAGAGACCCGGGTTGGATCCTGAATACAGGTGCTGTCTGTGTGGAGTTTGCACATTCACCCAGTGACTGCGTGGGTTTTCTCCAGGTGCTCCGGTTTCCTCCTGAACTCCAAAGACCTACAGATTTGTAGGTTAATTGGTGTCAGTAAGTTGTAAATTGTCCCAAGTGCGTAGGATGGTGTTAGTGTACGGGCGATCGCTGGTCTGCGCGGACTAAAGGGCATGTTTCCACGCAGTATCGCTCAACTAAACTAAAAGTCCTGATGCACCAAGAGTGTAACATCCATGGATGCTGAGGTGGCAATATGTGTAGACCTTCAATCTAAGTTGTACGTCAGATACAAAAACATTCTTCTTATTGTCTTTCAGCCAGAACCGGTGGCCAGGGGTTCCAGCAGAGAACGCATGCACGCAGAGGCCCAACATCAGTCGGAGAAGGGTCCCCCATCCATTACGTCTCACCTCCTTGGGGCCCCTTATGCATTTGGTCTCACTCACGGCACACTGGTTCAGGACTCACGGTTCCCTCCGCTCAAGTAAGTTTACACCACGACGACCTTTAGGGTCCAGTGTTTTATCATTGCAAACGCAAAGGGCGTAAACAGTCTCTTGGTCAAATATGCTGCACAAAAGCAGGCCCTCTGAGCCAGCACGAGCCGTCATTTATACTCTGCCGTCTGTCCTACTGTTAATATGTTGCCACTGACTGGTCTCCCAGTTTAGTTAATGATGCAGAGGTTTTACCAGAAATAGTGCAGTGAGAAATTACTGAAGAAATTGTAAAAATTGTGCAAACGTTAGTCTTTGTTACATGCAAAATCACACACACACACACACACACACACTCATATTCACACACACACACACACACACACACACACACACACACACACACACACACACACACACTCATATTCACTCCCACACTCCTGTACAAAATACAAACGACTCTGTGGGTGTATTGTGTCAGGGGTGGATTAGATTAATTCGAAGGACAAATATGTATCATGCTTTGGAAAACGGGCAAGTGTTCCCCCGGTAAAAATTACACCATCAATGGTTCTAATTGTTCTTCATGGGGGGGGGGCATTGTTGATTGGGTAAATGATTGGCATTAAGGTGAAAGTTTTTCAGTCTGACAAAAATCCATTTGCCCAGTTGAGTAGAAAGTGGGATATTTCTGTGCTGAGATATAGAACCAAGTTATCGGCCATACTCCCATACACCCAGCTCTGGCGTCCAAACAGCATGAGATCGGGAGCCACAGGCCCCTCCACAAAATGGCCATCTGGACGAGGTTGATGGCAGGACCACCTACCCTCCCTACCTCTGGGGGGCAGTGTCGAGTGCTCTCCTCAGTCAAAACTCAAGCCAGACCGGAGTCTCCACATTCCAAGTCCAAAACCCAATTCCTTTTCAATCACTGTTTATTTAAGGGTGTTGTTAAACAAATGTTTGCAAAGTAATTATGGTTCAGACCTTTAAAAGTATTTGGTAAGGCCACTTCCCCGATAAGATTGTTATCTAAATAAATAAGGATTCCAGCTTTTGATTGGAAAACATCCTTCTTTGGAATTGAACTTTGAATGCACTTCACTGCGGTAAAAAGGAGGCAGAGTGACACATTTGTGTCCGGAGGATATGTGCAGGCTTGTGCATGTTAAAGCCTTTCTGATTCTGTCTTCAACGCAGTCTTCAACGTCCAGTTCCTCACGTGGTTGCAACGGGCAGTGTCCAGGAAGATTACCTCCGCGGTTTCCGGCCATACCACACGGGGGAAGAGCTCCGCATGCCCGCAATGCCGCCAATGGGCCTCGAGGCAGCTGCCACTGCCTACTACCACTCCAGCTATCTTGCCCATCACCCGTTCCCTCACCCAGCCTTTAGGTAAGTGGGGACTGGACACTATACTGGGGAATGGGTCATGGCACACAAGCACTGCTCCATCGCTTCCTATAACCCCAGGGGGTCATGCACATTAAAAAATAATTAGTATCAAAAGAATCCAATAGAATTAGCTCTTCGGGCTAACGGAATCAAGGGATATGGGGAGAAAGCAGAAATGCAGTACTGATTTTGGGTGATCAGCCATAATCATATTGAACGGCGGTGCTGGCCCGAAGGGCCGAATGGCCTACTCCTGCACCTATTTTCTATGTTTCTATGTTTAGGTTTCAGTTATGGTTTTAAGGGATCCAGCGCAGAAACTGACCCCCGACACTAGCACTATCCTACACGCTGGGAACAATTTATAACTTTTACTGCAGCCGATTAACCTACAAGCCTGTGCATCTTTGAAGTGTGGGAGGAAACACGAGCACCCGGAGAAAACCCACACGGTCACAGGGAGAACGTACAAACTCTGTACAGACAACACCCGAGTCTCTGGCGCTGAAAGGTAGCAACTCTACTGCCGTGCCACTACTGAGTATTCTCTTCTAAGAATAAACAAGTGATCCCATTGTTTTTGGCTCCAGTGCCCTCTGGTTGCCCCAAAACAGGTTACCGGTCCACGGTGTTACACAGAGGATGTCTTCATTCGTCAGGTTGTGCCATGCCAACCTAACTCCATGCATGCATCAGGGAGAACCTTTACTGCCCTCTGTCTACCTGGAGCCTCGTGAACCAGCCGAGAGGCTTCAACTACACCTGCTGACCCCATCCCTTCCCTTGACGACTGGGCTGGGCTGGACTGCTGCAACCTTGCACTTGTGCCTGTCTTTGACCTGACCTTCCTCCCCTCCCATCATGGTAATCACCAAGAGGACACAAGAGACTGCAGATGCTCGAACCTTGAGCAAACACCAAGTGCTGGAGGAACTCAGAGGGTCAGGCCGCATCTGTGGAGGGGTTAGATAGCTGACACTTAAGGTCGGGACCTTTGTACAACAACACTATCTCCATTGCCCATCTCCCTCCCTGCCTCTGCCAGTTCACTCTTGATCAATAGTTGAAGTTTGGAGATGCAACATGGAAGCTGGCCCTTTGGCCCACCAAGTCTACACCGACTATCAAACACACTAGTTCTATGTTATCCCACTTTCTCATCCACTCCTTACACGCTTGGGACAATTTTACAGAGGCCACTCAACGGACAAACCCACACATCTTTGGGATGTGTGAGGAAACCAGGGCACCAGGAAGAAACGCAAGTGGTCACAGGGAGAACGTCAAGAGAGTCCCGAAACAGAACAATAAAATTCTTACTTGCAAAAGTGCAACGTGCAAACTCCACATAGACAGCACCTGAGGCCAGGATTGAACCCAGGTCTCTGGTGTTGTGAGGCAACAGCTCTACCGGCTGCACCACTGTGCCGCCCAGCTGCACCAATGTGTACTCTATGAAAATATATTGCCCCTGTAATGTGCTTGTCAAAGTCTTTCTGGTAGTTCAAATATTTCAAATCAACTGGTTTTCCCTTATCTATTCGGCTGAAAACTGTTAACAGTTCAGTTAAACATGATCTCCTTTCTTAAATCCATATTGACGCTGCCCAGCCCTATTTTTATTATTATCTATATTTCCTGTTCATACTACTTTGGTAATTGATTCTGGCACTTTTTTTACCACTGGTGTCACGCCACCTCATCTATTGTTTCACTCTCACTCTCAGAGGGATGGAGTCATAAATACCAAAACAGGCCCAACTTGCCCATGCCAACCAAATGACCCCATGTAAGTTAAACCCATCTGACCGTGTTTAGTCCATATCCCTTCAAACCTTTTCTTTCCGTTAACCTATCCAGGTGTCTGTTAAATGCTGTTATAATAACAGCCTCAACCAACTTAAGTCCTAACCTGCCTGCCCTACTTCTCCCTCTAGCTCAGCTCCTCAAGTCTTGGTAACATCCTCGTAAACCTTCCCTACACTCTTTCCAACTTAATGGCATCCTTCCGATAGCTAAGTGATGAAGACAAAACTGATCAAATGCAGCCGTGTACAACTGCAATATAAAATCTCAGCTTCTAAACTCAAAACCCGGACTGATGAGGGCCAATGTACTAAATGCGTCTTTAACACCCTATCGACCTGTGATGCTGCAGATCTGGGTATGCTTGAGTGTGCATGACAAAACATTAGTAAGTGTGTTTACCGACTAGTTGGGAAGGCAAATGCCATATTGAATTGCAAGAGAATTGGAGTTTAGAAATAGTGAAGTATTGCTACAATTGTACAGGATTGCCGCACTTGAGTTTTGATCCCCTTACTTAAGAAGATATATTGGCATAGGTTCGGCCACACTTGGGAGTATTGTGTGCAGTTCTGGTCACCACGCTATAGGAAGGATGTGGTTACATTAGAGAAAGTGCCTGAACTGGAGGGATTGAGTTATAAGGATTGGAAAGAGTGGGATAATTTCCTCTGGAACAAAGGAGGCTGAGGTGGTGTTATAAACCTTATCAGTGTTTATAAAATCATGAGGAGTATAAATGGCTTAGAAAGTCCTTTTTCCCAGTTAGGACTTGAAGGTAGTTGGGCTGGTATAACAGCATTTAATAGGTACTTGGACAGGTACATGGATAGAAAAAGTATGGAGGGTTATGGGTCAAATGTGGGCAGAAACTAGAAGTTTAAGGTGAGGGAAATGATTTAAAAGGATCCGAGTTATGTTTTTCCACATGGAGGGTGGTGGGTATGTGGATTGAGCTAGCAGAGGAGGTGATAGAGGCAAGTACAATTACAAAGGAGAGAAGACATTTGGAGAGGTACATGGATAGGAAAGGTTTTGAGGATGTGGGCCTAATGGAGGCAAATGGGGTTGGAATAGATGGGCATCTTGGATGTTGGGCCAAAGGGCCTATTTCCCTGTTGTGTAACTATGAACCAATTAATATAGTTTCCCAGTTTATCACAGTCAGCTCACATTTTGTGGCTTTGTATTTTGCTATTTTTGGATTTCAGTACTTAATTTCAGACTTCCAATTTTTATAGAAATTGGAAGGGAGGGGGGGAGGGGGAGGAGAGGGTGTTACCCCATTGCAGGAGAGGTTTGGGCCCAACGGGTCCACTTGGTCTAGTATGGATTAAAGTCCCCCAAATTTATTCTATTTGCTTTGTTACACGCATCTTGTGCATTCCTAATTATACTATCTTAATTATACTAATTTATACTAATTTAGCCTAATTCGTGTTGTGGGCATCTTCAGTAAACTCACACCAGCTTGATTTTTCAATCTTGCCATTCTCCTGCCTTTATTCCATTCTTTAATGTCAAGATTGCCCTGCCTTCCTTTGCATTTCGCCTCCTTTGCTTCAAGTATCCTGGAATATTTAATGCCTCACCTTGGTCGCCTTGCAATCGTGTCTCTGCAGTGGGTATTGTAGTCAATTATTTCTATTTATGCCTTTAATTTGCGGATCTTGCTATAAATGCTCTGTGCAGTCAGATAAAGAGATTTTGCAGCAGCTCGAATCCAGGAAGGACAGGCAGAATGAATTGTAGATTAAATTAAGCTTCAAAGGCAGTGAAAAGATTGAAAAGAAAAGACCAGCAGTGAACATGCAAAATCCATCTCTTGTCATCCACTGTGCATTACCTGTAAGATTGTAACTTCGCATAAGTGCCTATAATGATGAAATGCCATTGAGGTTGTTGTATTGATCAGGCAAGGTTGGGCAGTTCCCCCAGCATCTATTACTCAGCTCTGCAGTTGACGACAGAATCTAAAGTCTGCATTGCTTTACATTGGACTTTAAAGATACAGCGCAGAAACAGGCCCACCGATTCCGCGCCCACCAGCGATCACCCCGTACACTAACACGATCCGACACACCAGAGACAATTTACAATTTTACCAAAGCCAATTAACCTGTACGTGTTTGGAGTGGGGGAGAAACCGGAGCATCTGGAGAAAACCCCACGTGGTCCCGTACAGACAGCACTCGTTGTCAGGATCGAACACGGGTCTCTGGCGCTGTTACGCATACAACTCTACCACTGCGCCACCGTGTCTGCTGTAGTCAGGGAATTACTCACTTCTGGCAGGAGCTAAGACCTTTAAAGGGGAGGTAGGCACAAAATGGTGGAGTAACTCAGCGGGTCAGGCAGCATCTCAGGGAGAAGGAATGGGTGATGTTTCGGGTCGAGACCCTTCTTCAGACTGAAGAAGGGTCTCGACCCAAATCGTCACCCATTCCTTCTCTCCTGAGATGCTGCCTGACCTGCTGAGTTACTCCAGCATTTTGTGTCTACCTTCAATTTGAACCAGCATCTGCAGTTATTTTCCTACACACCTTTAAAGGGGAGATTGTTTCAGCCCAAACAGATCCAGTGTGGAGTGCATCCTTCTCTCTGTACGACTAAAACACCGGACCAGTTATACTCCTGTATTCTTTCCCCTCCCCCCGAGACCTCCCCTCACACCTCCCCCACCCTAGTGGTCATACCAGTTCCACTGGACACATCCTTGCATCCTTCGTGTTCCCATACCTGCCCCAGCCAACAAAGGCCCCACCCTTCCTGAGGTCATCCTTTGATTGCCTTGATTTGTTCTGACCTTTTCTCACCACCAGTTTATTTGAGTGACCTGCTGAGTTACTCCAGCATTTTATGGTTATCTAGGTCAGTAATAAGCAAAGCCATGTATGCCCTTGAGCTCACAGGGCTGACGTCTCTTACACAAGATTCTGCTGGCAATGGTTTGGAAGGCATTGATACGCTAGGACCTAGTCTAACAATGCACAGTTCAGCGGTTCAAGGACTTCTTTTGTTGAGCAGTCCAGCCTGGATTTCCTGTCACCACCATAGAACCTAGAGCAGCACAGCACACGAACAGGCCCTTGGGCCTACTATGTCTGTGCTGGACATGATGCCAAGACAAACACTGTCTGTCTGCACTTAACCCATTCCTCTTCATCCTCCATTTATCCATGCACATATGGGTTTTCTCTGGGTGCTCTGGATTCCTCCACATTCCAAGCTTGAGTAACTGAGCATCACTGGTGAAAAGAAATAGGTGATGTTTTGGGTCAAAACCCTTCTTCAGGCACTTTTGGACCCAAAATGTCACATATTCTTGTTCTCCAGAGAATACTGCCTGACCCGATGGGTTACTACAGCTTTTTATGTCTATATTCAGTGTAAACCAGCATCTGCAGTTCCTTCCTACACATTTGTAGGTTAATTGGCTTCTGTAAATTTTCCCTGGTGTGTAGGATAGAACCAGTGTCTGGCGTGATCACTGGTCGGCAGGGACTGAAGGTGGGCTGAAGGGCCTGTTTCCACACTCTATCTCTAAACTAAACCAAACTACAGAAGGGGAAGGAGGCAAGGTCAAAGGTCAAGGGGTTAGGGTTTTAAGCGGGAATTAGGATGGAAGAGTGAGGTTTAGGGAAGGTAATTTTGGAATTTAATAGGTTGGCAGCTGAATTGCCGATCGACCGAGCACCAGAATTAACCAGCATTGTGGTGAGATGACTGTGAGTGAGACTGCTAGCAAGGAATGTGTTTCGTGACGGACTGCTGTTATTCCTTTGCAGGGTGGATGATTCATACTGCCTCTCAGCCTTGCGGTCACCGTTCTACCCGATCGCAACCCCGAGCACTCTGCCACCTCTTCACCCCTCCGCCATGAATCTGCACCTGCCTGGGATGAGGTTTCCAGCGGAGCTGTCTCATTCCTCACTGTCTGCCCTGCAGCCTGAGCACTTGTCAGAGAGGTACGTCTGCACCTGTCCCCCCCCCCCCCCCACCTACACCTACCGCTCACACAATCACACCCGCGCACGCACACACACACACACTCCAACACACACAGACACACACATACATACACAGACCAACACACACAGACATACACAGACCAACACACACACAGACACACACACAGACATACACAGACAAACACACACACAAACACACACATACGTGCACACACAGATACACGCACATAGACATGCACACAGACACACACACACAGGCATACACAGACCAACACACACACATGCATGCATGGGTATGCACACCCATGCACAGACATACACAGACCAATACACACACAGACACGAAGACACACATGCATAGACATGCACACAGACACATACACACAGACATATACAGACCAACACACACGCAGACCAACACACATACAAAGTTATACACACACACAGACACACACGTGCACACACAGACACACACACGCACATGCATGCACACCAACACATACATCACAACGACTCTTTATTGAGCAGGAATACAGAACACTCAGTTGTTAAAAGGTTTCTGCATTTCTCGAGAGATGAAACAAAAGGCTGCAGATACTGCAAATGATAAGCAACAGCCATAGGAGCTGGGCATGTGTAAGAAGTGATTAAGCCCCTTTTAATTTTTAGTTTAGAGATACAGCATGGAAACAGACCCTTCAGCCCACCGAATCCATGCTGACCATCGACCACCCATTCTATCCTACACACGAGGGACAGTTTACAGATGCCAATTAACCTACAAACTTGCGCACCCGGAGAAAACCCACATGGGTCACAGGGAGAACGTACAAACTCCACACAGTCAGCACCTGAGGTCAGGATTGAAACCCGGTCTCTGGCGCTGCACCACTGTGCTGCTCTTGAGGGGAACATAATGCAGTTTTTGGGAGATGCACTCAGCAATTGATAAACTAACAGGCGTTTCCCCTTCAATAACTAGAATCATACAGCAGGAAGGTAGGCCCTTCCTTCAGACCAATTTATTCATGCTGACCACGATGCCCCAAAGTGTTTTACTAGAGCTTGAACAAACAGAAGCAAAAGGTGAGCCAGATTAGAGCTGATAAACAAATGGAGATACATTTTACGAAGCATTTTAGAAGTGGAAAGAAAATAGGGAGGTTCACGTGACTTTAGGTTCTGCCATGTCCTTGTTGTGATGCCATTGCCATTTCCACTAGCCTGCCAACACTCACTTGCTGCATGTACCTAATAACAATGAACGTTGGACTGGACTAGTAGCCCAGGAATGCATGACTTCAAACTGGGAATTAAATCTACTTGGTAATTTCTGAAAATAGCAGTCGTTAAACAACCACAAAAGCTGCTTCACCAATGTCCCTCAGGAAATGAAACCTGCTATTCTTGAAGCCATCTTGTCATCAACTGCATTAAGTTTCCCACTCTATCTGTTGAATTATCCAACTTCACTCAGTAGCCCGGAAGATGATTAATACTCGTTCCAACTACTGCTGCTCATTGCAGTCAGGAGTCTCCGAAAATAGCACAAATCAGCAATTGAGGTTAATCCAAGGGATCCATTGTGATTGTGCTGGCTCTTTGAACTATCTAGTCAGTTCCATTCCTTCCCACTTCCTGGAAGGTTGAGGGGGGATCTCATTGAAACCCACCAAATAATGAAAGGCCTAGATACAGTGGATATGGAGAGGATGTTTCCAGTAATGCGTGACTCCAGAACAGAGTACAGCCTCAGAATGAAAAGATGTACCTTTAGAATGGAGATGAGGAGGGCTTTCTTTAGTCAGAGGATGGTGAATCTGTGCAATTCATTGTTGCAGACGGCTGTGGAGGCCAAGTCATTGGGTATTTTTAAAGCAGAGATTGACAGTTTCTTGAATAGTAAGGGCGCAAAAGGTTATGGGGAGAAGGCAGGAGAATGGAGTTGAGAGGGAAAAATAGATTGGCCATGATTGAATGGCGGAGCAGACTCGATGGCCCAAAGGCCTAATTCTGCTCCTACGTCTCATGGTCTTTCTCCTGCCAACAGTCCTGAAATATTATTTTTGTTCCAGTTTTGAGTTTATGTCCAATTTCCTTTTTTGAAGGTTAGAATTGAATCTACTTCCACTTTCAGTCCTTGTATTTAGATAAAACATGAGGTGAATCTTCTGTTACTATGGATTGCTATCGATCTATCCCAGGTCAAGCCTCTTGATCCATCATGGCTGCCATTATTGTCTCTCCAGTCCAGAGAGAACGCCTTAGTTCATGTACCCAGCTGCACTCACACAACAACTCTGACAGCCGGTCAAGCTCGCCCACCCCCTGAGGCCTACCAGCTGGCAAGACTATCAGGATTATGAATGCCCTTCCCAGTCACAAGGTGTCTGCAACACTTGGTGTTGTCTAGAAATGATATGTTTTGTTTCTTTAATTATTTTTTTTAAAGTTTTGATCATAATTAAAACACAAAAAATATTCACAAAATGTTGGAGTAACTCAGCGGGGCAGGCAGTATCTCTGGGGAAAAACAATGGGTATAGTTTCAGGTCGGGGCCCTTCTTCAGAATCACCTGCCTGACCCGCTGAGTTACTCCAGCACTTTGCTGTCTATCTTCGATATATACCAGCATCTGCAGTTCCTTTCTAGACACTAAAAATATTAACATTGATAATCAGTTCAAATCACTAAAATTGACATAAAACACCCAATGATCTCTGGATGGTCGATGTCTCCCATTCATCTCAATGGGAGCTCTTACGGTGACATTATGTTTCATCCAGCATAGACTCAGCCCAGGAGCTGAGGTCTCTGTAGAAGCACAGATTAATCAATGGATTGAAAGGTACAGCATGGGAACAGGCCCTTCTGTCCACCGAGTCCACGCCAACCATCGATCACCCATTCACACTAGTTCTATGTTACACCACTTTCGCAGCCATTCCCTACAAACTAGGGGCAATTTGCAGAAGCCAATTAACCTACAAATGCGCACATCTGAGGAACCTGGGAGGAAACTGGAGCACACAGAGGAAACCCACACGGTCACAAGAAGAACGTACAAACTCCACACACAGCACCGGAGGTCAGGATTGGACCCAGATCTCTGGCACTGTGAGGCAGTAGCTCGAGCATCTGCTCCACTATGGCAGAAGCTGAACAGAAAACGACTCGACATACACTAACGTAGGAACCCTAGAGCATGCCGCAATGGCAATGGCACTGCCGCACAGTTCAGTCCCAGCCTCCAGTGCTGTCTGTGTGGAGTCTGCACGTTCTCCATGCGAGTGGATGCTGTGGTCTCCACACACATCAGCCCCAAAGCCAGGCTGGTAGATTCATCGCTTGCTGCAAATTATCCGTGGTGAGTAGGTGAAGCTGCATGGGAATGGATTTTAGGGAAAATCATTGGGAGAAGCGAGATTGCCTTTAATATCAGTGATTTCTGGTGTTGGGCAAAAGTCCTGCCCCATTAACTCTGTTGGAAAAAATTCTCTTGCTTTCCCTTTTCAGCTGGATCAAGATACATTGACTGCCCCAAGCACAGAAGGATCTGTTTTGTATCTGCATTAGAGAGATTCAAACAGTTTCAATAAATAATAACGAGTTTACTGATGGTTTGCTTTTCCCCCCTCTCCCTCTTCCACCTCTCCCCCCCCCTTCCCCCCCACCCCCAAATTTGCAGGTTGCAGATAAATGAAGCAATTCGCCGGGAGCGGGAGAGGGAACGGGAGCGGGAGAAAGAGAGGGAGCGGGAAGCCGAGCGGGAGAAAGAAAGGGAGAAGGAGCTGGAAAGGGAGAAGGAGAAGGAGCGGGAACGGGAACGGGAACGGGAGCGGGAACGGGAACGGGAACGGGAACGGGAGCGGGAGCTGGAGCGGGACAGGGACAGGGAACGGAGTCGGGAGAAGGAACTGAACGCGGCCAAAGCGATGGAGAATCACTACCTGCAGGTTGCCGAGCTGCACAGTCTACGGAACCAACATATGGAGGACAGGGCCAGAGCTGCAGAGAGGCTGACCCCAAACAGGACAGGTAACCCTCTCTCCCCTGTGCCCACCTGCACGCGCTCCCATTCCTCCCCTCCCTTCCACCTATATCCCTTACACCGGCTTCACAATTCGCAAATCCGTGTCTCACACCTTTTCTGACTTTGTTCATCAATATAGAGTCGTACAGCATGGAAACAGGACCTTGCCCACGCCGACCAACACTGGTCCCACCTACCTGCATTTGGCCCATACCCCACTAAACCTATCCTATCCATGTACCTGTCTAAACATTGCAATAGTACCTGCCTCAACTACATCCTCTGGCAGCTCGTTCCACACACTTACCGCCCCTTCGTGCAAAAAAGGTTATGCCCCCCCCCACCCACCTTAAACCTGTGTTCTCTGGATCTCTATTCCAAATTTGCCTATTCAAACCTCCTCCTCCCGCCCTCATTTATATCCACCTATCACTGGCCATGTTTTGTCCTGCCTCTCTTCTCCTCTCTCCTCTCCTCTCCTCCCCTCTCCTCTCCTCTCCTCTCCTCTCCTCTCCTCTCCTCTCCTCTCCTCTCCTCTCCTCTCCTCCAGCTTTCTCCCCCCCCCCCCCCCTTACCCAGTCACAATCAGTCTGAAGTAAGGTCCTGACCTGAAACATCACCTAATCACGTTCTCCAGAGATGCTGTCTCTGAGTTACTCCAGTATTTTTATAAGCTTGACAGTACGCAAGATTGACCAGTTTTGCCATACAGTTCACCAGTGCCGCCCAAGGTTGAGAATGATGTAAACTGAGTGCAAGTGTCATTTTCGAAGCGGAAAACAACTAAAATTTGCAGATGCTGGAATCGGAATCTGGAAGAACTCAGCCAGTCAGGCAGCATCTGTGGAAGGGGAAACCAGTCTACATTTCAGATCGAAGACTTTTCATTCGGGACGAATGGTTTGTATCAAAGGTGTGAAAGAAAACATACTCCAGCTCCTGAAAACCCATCCAACAGATCAGACCAACATTCCCTGTTTAAATCTAGAAACAAGGAGCTGCAGATGCTGGTTTATACAAAAGGACGCAAAGTGCCGGAGTAACTCAGCAGGTCAGGCAGCATCTCTGAAGAACATGGATAGGCAACGTTTCAAGTCGGTATCTTTCTTCAGAATGGTTCCTCGTGTCTGAAGACGGGTCCTGGCCCAAAACGTCACCTGTTCACGTTCTCCGTAGATGCTGCCTGACCCGCTGAGTTACCCCAGCACTCTGCGTCCTCCCCTGTTTAAACACAGCGAGTCGAGTCTTCAACCTGAAACATTGGCAGCTTCCCCTTTCCGCAGATGCTGCTTGATCGGCTGAGTTCTTCCACTGCTTCTGTCCTTTGGTTCATTTAACAAGTAGCCGACGGCTAGCGGCAAAGTGGGGCACCCTGGAAGGGCCTGGGGGGTGCGTGTAAGCCCACACTTTGATCGGCGGGCCTGCGGACGAGCAAAAGAACAAGCGAAGCATATGACTTTTTAAAAAAGAGCAAAGGAGCGTTAGAAATGTTTCAACTTCAGTCAGAGTTTGGTTTGGATCCTAACCTTCTGTCTGTGTAATGCAATTAGCCAAGGCCGAGGCTGCAGCTGTGCCAGTCTGAAGCTTGGCAGCCGACCCATGTCCCAGTGCGGCAGCAGGGTCTGACATTTGGCAAAGGTCAGCGGTGTAGTGTACACAAACACCTCTTTGTTATCTTAGCAGTATCCTAGTCGCCGCACAAAGTCCTTATTGTTTAGCGACTGGTTTTGGCTGAATGTGGTACGATCCGTGCGTGGAGGGAGGACACTGGTCCAGTGTGAGCCACTCCGCTGTGAGCGAACCTTGCGTCTCCGTGCAGGCAAGCCGTTCGTCAGTCCACCAACCACATGACCGCAAATTAACGTTGCCCCAGGTCAGTGATTGTGGACCTCTGGATCACTCATCCAGCAACATTGACACGACACTAATGTTGGGCGGCACGGTGGCGCAGCGGTAGAGTTGCTGCCTTACAGCGCCAGAGACCCGGGTTCGATCCTGACTATGGGTGTGGAGTTTGTACGTTCTCCTCGTGACCACGTGGGTTTTCTCCGGGTGCTCCGGTTTCCTCCCGTACTCCAAAGACGTACAGGTTTGTAGGTTAATTGGCTTCAGTAAAAGTTATAAATTGTCCCTATTGTGTGGGAGAGTGCTAGTGTATGGGGATCGTAGGTCAGCACGGTCTCATTAGGCCGAAGGGCCCGTTTCTGTGCTGTATCACTAAACTAAACTAAAGCTGCCAACTATCTACCTAGTACAAGGCAGTACACTGTGATGGGATGCTCTCCACTTATCTGGATGAGCACTGCTCCAACAACACTTCAGAAACTCAACACAATGTCATGCTTGGCTGGCACCTATCATCTTCCCCTCCTTCCACCTCTGGACTATTGCTCTACAGTTTATTTGAGCTATAAAAAGCAACAAGGTTCACCAATCCAGACCCAAAACGACACCTATCCATTTTCTCCAAGGATGCTGTCAGACCAGCCCAGTTACTCCACCATTTTGAATCTATCTATGGTTTACCAGAATGTTTCGGGTGGAACTGCAGGTGGTGGTTTACACCGAAGACAGACACAAAATGCTGGAGTAGCTCAGCGGGTCAGGCAGCATCTCTGGAGAAAAGGAATAGGTGATGTTTCGGGTCCAGACCCTTCTTCAGACTGAGAGTCAGGGGAGAGGGAAACTAGAGGTATGAAACGTAGAAATCAAATCAAAGGATTGGGTAGACAGTCAGAATCTTTGTACTAGGATGGAAAAATCAAATACCAAAGGGTATAGCTTTAAGGCGAGTGGGGCAAAGTTTAAAGGAAATGTGTGGGGCGATTTTTTTCTACACAGGGCGGTGAGTGCCTGGAATGCGATGCCAGAGTTGGTGGTTGAGGCCGATGAGATGTGTTTAAGGGGCTTTTGACAGACATTGGATATGCAGGGTGTAGAGGGATTATGTGCACATAGATAAGAAATGGTCTTGGCACTATGTTTAGCATGGACATTGTGGGCCGAAAGGCGATGTGCTGCTCTGTTCTGTGTTCTATTGGAAGCAGGCTCCAAACTTGTGACCTCCACAACATCGAAGGCTGAGGGGAACAGTGCCACCTGTAGGTTCCCTTCCAAGCTGCATGCCATCCTGATGTGGACGTATATCGCCATCCCTCACCTTGGTCTAGGTTAATTCCCGCAGTTCTCTACCCGGCGCTGTTGTGGGCGCGCCAGCACCACGTGGAGTGCAGCGGTTCAGGAAGGTTGCTCACCACCAATTTCTCATGGGCTCAAGGGGCAGCACGGTGGTGCAGCGGTAGAGTTGCTGCCTTGCAGCGCCAGAGTCTCGGGTTCAATCCTGACTCACGCAATGTCCATACGGAGATTGTACTGTTCTCTTTGTGATCACATGGTTTTCTCCAGGTGCTCCGGTTTCCTCCCACACTCCGAAGACCTAGTGGCTTGTAGGTTAATTGGCCTCTCTGTACATTTTAAATTGTCCCTTATTTTGTAGCACAGTGCTTAGTTTCGAGATACAGCACAGAAACAGACACTTTGGTCCACCAAATCCGTGCCGACCAACGATCCCCACACAACAACACTATCCTACACACACTGGGGACAATTTGCAATTTTACCAAGTCAATTAGCCATTAAACATCTAAGTTTTTGGAGTGTGGGAGGAAACCGGAGATCCTGGAGAAAACCCACACAGGTAACGGGGAGAACGTCCAAACTCCGTACAGACAGCTGTAGTCAGGTGCGTTCTACCCGATCTATTCCTTTCATGATTTTGGTTACCTCTATAAGTTGACCCCTCATCAACCTGCGCTCCAAGGAATAGAGTCCTAGCCTGCTCAACCTCTCGCCTTGGCTCAGGCCCACGAGTCCTGGCAACATCCTCGTAAATCTTCTCTGCGCCCTTTCCAGCTTGTGAAGTTTATTCAGAGCGGGGAGGCGTGTAAAGTGCAGAGATAAGATAAGTTGTTCTTCATTTCCAGATAAGCCCAAGGAATTTGCACTGACAGGGTCGAAGCCAATCCATCCAAACCTGCACCAATCTCCCATCTCCCACCACTCCGTACCCACCCTCATCTCCAGCCCCACCGGCTTCATCCCACTGGGAAGCAGCTCGGCCCTGCTCCTGCAGAGGAACAACGAGGAAGAGAAGTGGATGGCAAAGCAGCGGCAGCTGAGGCAGGAGAAGGAGGACCGGCAGTACCAGGTGTCCGAGTTTCGGCAGCAGGTTCTGGAGCAGCATCTGGACATCGGTCGACCGGGCTCCCAGAACGAGGCGGAGCAAAGGGATGTCATCAGGTAAGAGAGCCAGTGGCACCAGATGAATCCTTGGCGCGATGGGTTACCGATCAAAACTGGTAGGTTGCAGTCTATCTTTAGACTTTAGAGAAGTGACCAAAAGGTGTATTCAAGTTTAATTCCAGAATCCTCCAGATTCAGGGACAGCTTCTTCCTAGCTTTTTATCAGGCAACTGAACCAACAACTAGAGAGCAGTCCTGACCTACTATCTACCTCATTGACTTGCACTAAACATTATTCACATTATTCCCTATATCATGTATCTGTACACTGTTGTTGGCTCAATTGTAACCATGTATTGTCTTTACACTGACTGGTTAGCACGCAACAAAAGCTTTTCACTCTACCTCGGTACTCGTGACAATAAACTAAACTCAACTAATAGCTCTAGTTGAGTGCATTCTTGCTTCTCGTCTTGTTGTCAGATTCCCAGTCAGAAGTCTGGACTCCATAGTTTTCGTATACGAATGTAAGTCACCCTTTAAAGTCTAAAGTCTTTCATTGGACATGTCGCTGAGCTGAGAGCAGTTGTGATCAACATGGTGGACAACAAGTGATGAGACTTAGAACAGGTTCAGACCATACACTGGGATTAGTGAGCTCCTTCCCAAATCATCCAGCAACTTGGAAAGAATCCAGAATCCCACTTAGTTTATTTTAGTTTAGTGCAGAGATAGTGTGGTGTTGAAACAGGCCCTCCGGCCCACCAGGTCCTTGCTGACCAGTGATCCCTGAACACTAACACTCTCCTGCACACACTAGGGACAATTAACAATTTTATCAAGCCAATTATTCTGCGTCTTTGGAGCGTGGGAGTAAACCGGAGCACCCGGAAAAAACCCACGCAGGTCACTGGGTGAACATACAAACTCCGTACAGACAGCACCCGTAGTCAGCATTGAACCTGGGTCTCTGGCGCTGTGAAGCAGCAACACTACCACTGCGCCACCATGCTGCAGTGATCGACATTGTACTAACTGGAACACAGAACCTTTTTTCCCCAGGGTGGAAATGTCAAAGACGAGAGGGCACAGCTTTAAAATGAGAGTGGCAACGTTTAAAGGAGATTAAAGGGCAGGTATTTTTACACACAGAGTGGTGGGTGCCTCGAATGTGTTGCCAGGGGTGGTGCTGGAGTCAGATGATATAGTGGCATTTAAGAGGTTTTTTGATAAGCACGTGGATATGTAGTGGTAGGGTGGGATATGGATCATGTGCAGGCAGAGGAGATTAGTTTAGCTTGGCATCATGTTTGGCACGGACATTGTGGGCCGAAGGGCCTGTTTCCATGCTCTCTCTCTAAACTCAGTATCAGCATCAAATATTGAACTTCAGAGAAATGTAACCAAGTTCATTAAAACGAGGACTTACAGGTTACCTATGTTACCCTACAAACGTATAGGTTTAAGGTGAGGGTGGGAAAGATTTAATAGGAATCTTAGGGGCATCTTTTTTTACACAAAGGGTGGTGGGTGTATGGAACGGGCTGCCAGAGGAGGTAGTTGGGGCAGGTACTATTACAATGTTTAAGAAATATTTCGATAGGTACACGGATAGGATCTGTTAAGAGGGATCTGGGGCAAATGCAGGGAAGTGGGACTAGTGTAGATGGGATATGTTGGTTGGTGTGGGCAAATTGGGCCGTAGGGCCTGTTTCCACACTGTATGACTCTGACTCTACGACTCAATAACTAGGTTCCCCTGCTACAGAACCTTAGTGTCTAATGTGCATTGATTCGAAGGCACCTTCTGCATTGTTGGAGGCTGTGGTAACATTATTGGAGCAGGGGGAGGCTGTTTAAGAGAGGTCCTCTTTGTTCCATCAACATTGAGTTAGGACCCAGGCAATCTGTTAACTGTGGTTTGAGATTGAATTTAAACAAATTAAATTAGTTTGAATAAGAGTAAAGCAGCTGCTTTCAGAAACACATATAAGAATAGCAAAATAGAATGCTCGGGGGCTTGCAGCTTAATGAAATTGTTGTAAGGTCAGTCACAACTAAAGGCTGGAATAGGTCACAAGGGAAGTGTGCCCAAGGCAGTCCCATGTCTTGTGTTTCAGAAGCCACCAGTTAAGAGCACATAAAATGCTTTTTATCAGTGTATCCCCTGGGGATTGGACAGAGTCACAGATCTTGTTTGACTTGCAGCACTCCAAGCTAACCACACACATAACCCTTTGAAAATCAGCTCTTAACATGCCTGTTCCATCCAACCATCTTTTATGAACTCACGGTGTTTCGCCCTGTTTTAATGTTTTTATTTTTTTACACGAACTGGAGTGGCAGTAGATTGATTCATTGGACTTTGTAAATTGCCCTTAATGTGTAGGGAATGGAGGCAGGAGTGAGATAACATAGAAGTAGTGGAGTGATGGCACAGCAGTAGAGTTGCTGTCTTACAGCGCCAGAGATCCCGGCTGGGGGTGCTGTCTGTACGGGGTTTGTATGTTCTCCCTGTCATCTGCATGGGTTTTCTCTGGGTGCACCGATTTCCTTCCACACTCCAAAGATGTACAGATTTGTGGGGTAATTGGCTCGGTAAAATTAAAAATTTGCCCCAAGTGTGTGTCGGATAGTGTTAGTATGTGGGGATCATGGGTTGGCATTGTCTCAGTGGGCCGAAGGGCCTGATTCCAATGCCGTACCTCCAAAACTAAACAAAACTAAACAAACCACCTTACATTAGCCTGCAATTATTTTCCTCTTCATAGTCCAGGCACCTCTGTTATAATGTGCTGGGGATTGTGCTGGCTGCCTTCTTAGTTTAGTCTAGTTTAGAGATAGAGCGTGGAAACAGCCCCTTCGGCCCACTGAGTCCGTGCTGACCGGCGACCACCCGTGCACTAGTTCCCATTCTACACACTAGGGACAATTTACAGAAGCCAATTAACCGACAAACCTGCACTGATTTGAAAAGTGGGAGGAAACCACTTTTTCAGTCAGAGAGTTGTGAATCTGTGGAATTCACTGCCTCAGAAGGCAGTGGAGGCCAACTCTCTGAATGCATTCAAAAGAGAGCTAGATAGAGCTCTTAAGGATAGCGGAGTCAGGGGGTATGGGGAGAAGGCAGGAACAGGGTACTGATTGAGAATGATCAGCCATGATCACATTGAATGGCGGTGCTGGCTCGAAGGGCCGAATGGCCTCCTCCTGCACCTTTGTCTATTGTCTAAACCGGAGCATCAGGAGGAAACCCACATAGTCACAGGGAGAATGTACAAAGTCTGTAAACACAGCGCTCGTGATCAAACCCGGGTCTCTGGCGCTGTAAGGCAGCAACTCTACCACTGTGCCACCCTCACTGTTCCACTGTGCCACACTCACTGTACCATTGGGCCACCCTCACTGTACCACTGTACCACCGTTACTGTACCACCCTCACTGTTCCACTGTACCACCCTCACAGCGCCAATGTGCCACCCTCACTGTTCCACTGTGCCACCCTCATATGTTCCACTGTGCTGCCCTCACTGTTCCACTGTACCACCCTTACTGTTCCACTGTACCACCCTCACAGCGCCAATGTGCCACCCTCACTGTTCCACTGTACCACCCTCACTGTTCCACTGTACCACCCTCACAGCGCCAATGTGCCATCCTCACTGTTCCACTGTGCCACCCTCATATGTTCCACTGTGCTGCCCTCACTGTTCCACTGTACCACCCTCACAGCGCCAATGTGCCATCCTCACTGTTCCACTGTGCCACCCTCACTGTTCCACTGTACCACCCTCACTGTGCCAATGTGCCACCCTCACTGTTCCAATGTGCCACCCTCACTGTTCCAATGTGCTGCCCTCACTGTACCACCCTCACTGTACCACCCTCACTGTTCCACTGTACCACCCTCACAGCGCCAATGTGCCACCCTCACTGTTCCACTGTACCACCCTTACTGTACCACCCTCACTGTTCCACTGTACCACCCTCACAGCGCCAATGTGCCACCCTCACTGTTCCACTGTGCCACCCTCTGTGCCACTGTGCTGCCGTCACTGTTCCACTGTGCCACCCTCACTGTTCCACTGTACCACCCTCACTGTGCCAATGTGCCACCCTCACTGTTCCAATGTGCCACCCTCACAGCGCCAATGTGCCACCCTCACTGTTCCACTGTGCCACCCTCTGTGCCACTGTGCTGCCGTCACTGTTCCACTGTACCACCCTCACTGTTCCACTGTGCCGCCCTCACTGTGCCACTGTGCTGCCCTTCCGCAGGTAACTGCCACCCACCACCTGTTGTTAATCCGCACACTAGCAGAGCAGGGTCTTGCTGCTGAGTGACTGGCAATGCACCTCTTGCACCTCTGGAGAGATAAGAAGCCGCTGCACCATCGCAACACTTGCACTCATTGCATTGCCACATCAGCAGCTCCCCTGACTTGATTGTCAAATTAAAGCATTGCAGTCTTACAAAAGGCTGCCATCTTTTCAAAGTGATTATCTCTGTGTGACGGCAGCCAGGCCATTCAGCACTCATAGATATTGCACTGCCCAGATGATAGCGCAGATCCATACACTGGCTGCGATTACAGTTAAATGGGGTTTTTAACAGTATGTTGGATGACAAATTATATGTAGATAACCCACACTGATAATTATATGACACTTTGTGGAGAGCAGAGGTCAACATAATTTGCAAGCTGCTGTATTACAATTACTCTTTCCCTCTCAATCTATTGACACAACTCTGAGCGAGACTGGAAAGGTAATTGTATTCACATCTTGAAGCCACAGGGGTTGCACTGAATAAAATTTTCTGACTCTTGTTTGTTCAGCCCATCGGTGGATGATTAAGCATTGCTCACACGGGCTGCCTTCCTCTCTGATGATTTATTATTGTCAAGGTTTTTTTTCTCTCTCTCGGCTTAGCAGGCTAATCAGATATGATAGGAGGTGAGATCGGCGAATCACACTTTATTCTCTGCGTGTGCTTCAAGAGGATGGTTGTGTAATTCAAAGCTTCATAATAACCCCGCCGCCCCGAGCTTCTTCTGTGGCATTTAGGTGTTCTCTAATTAATATTATAATAATACCAGCTCTGTGCTCGGGAAACGCATGATATCCGGCCTCATCTGTCTAATGCCAGCAGATAATTGCATTGTCCTTGACAAAATAAAATAGGCTTCCTCGCAAGCCGTCTGCTCGAATAAAATAACGATGGAAGAATAATGGGAGGACGAGACGCAGATGAGTTGTTGACTTTCATCTCCTTGAGGAAAGGAAGGAAAGAAAAAGATGTCACTGCTGAACATGTAGAATTGACTTGAAACTTCACAACGTTCGGGCAGCACGATAGCGCAGCAGTGGAGTTGCTGCCTTACAGCGCCAGAGGCCCGGGTTCAATCTTGGCTAGTGCTGCCCATACGGAGTTTGTACGTCCTCCCCGTGACCATGTGGGTTTTCTTCAGGTGCTCCAGTTTCCTCCCACACTCCAAAGACGTAAAATTGTAAATTGTCCCTAGTGTGTGTCGGGTTGTGTGAATATGCAGGAATCGAACCCTGGTTTCTGGTGGTGTGAGGCAGCGGCTCCACTGTGTCGGCATGGACTCGGTGGGCCGAAGGGCCTGTTTGTGCGCTGTATCGCTGACCGGCGTGGACTCGGTGGGCCGAAGGGCCTGTTTGTGCGCTGTATCTCTAAACTAAACTAAACTAAACTGAGCTGTGGTCAAAATTTGACCTCTGCGTACTAAATGTGCTATATATTAATAAATACAACCCTTCTGGAGTTTGGTTTCTTTGACGATAATGGATCTGAAGCAGGGTACGACCTTTACATTTTGTTTAACCTCCAGTCCTTTCTGGATGATTAATCTGGATGTCACTATTCAAATAGTATCTGCAGTGATTTAACCAAAGTTTGCAGTTATGTCACATCATTTTATTGATTTAATTTTCTCCTCTATTTCATTTTGTTCCCTCCCTCCCTCCCTCTCTCAAAGGCTGCTCAGGGCTAGAAATGTGTTGTTTTTTTTTACTTGCTTCTAATCAGCACCTGGTAGTTTTGTTTTGTTTATTGTCACTTGTTTAATTTAGTTTAGTTTAGTGATACAGCGTGGAAACAGGCTCTTCGACCCAACAAGTCCACGCTGACCAATGATTACCCGCACACTAGTTATGTAGCCTAGGGACAATTTACAGAAGCCAATAAACCTACAAACTTGCATGTCTTTGGGATGTGGGAGGAAACCAGAGCCCCCGGATAAAACCCATGCGGTCACAGGTAGAACATGCAAACTCCGTACAGACAGCACCCTTAGTCAGGATCGAACCCGGGTCTCTGGCGCTGTAAGGCAGCAACTCTACCGCTGCGCCAATGTGCTTACCGAGGTACAATGAAAAACTTTTGTTGCGTGCTAACCAGTCAGCGGAAAGACTATACACGATTACAATCAAACAGTCCACCTCGAGTGGCTGTGCACTCTACCCCGTTTCTGAAACATTGTTTCATAGACATTAAGGCAACTGAGCTTTCCAAAATAACGAAGAACACTTGTAGAATTGAACATGCCGAAGGCGACACAGTGGAGCCGCTGCCTCACGCCACCAGAAACCAGGGTTCGATCCTGACCTCGGGTGCTGTCTGTGTGGAGTTAGAGATACATCACAGAATATATCGAGGCTAATTGGCTTGGAAATTTGTAAAGTGTTTTAGGATAGTTCTAGTGTAAGCGGTGATCGCTGGGTGGAGCGGACACGGTGGGCCGAAGGGCCTGTTTCTGCGCTGTATCTCTATAAAGTCTACAGATACTGCCAGGACCGTTGAGTTACTCCAGCATTTTGTGTCCTTTTAACCAGCATCTGCAGTTACGTTGCTAACTCGTGCCCTTTGTGTTGCCAGGTCCGTACCGAGCCACTCCCACGACCTCTGTAGCAGAGAACAGCCTCAGCAACTGGGGGCCCCGCCGCCCCTCATCTCCCCCAAGCTCCACCCCAGGGACCACCATTCAGGCCCGGCCGTCCTGTGGAACCCGGTGAGCCTGCTGGACAACCACGCCGAGGCCCGTAAGGCCCACGAGAACCACCTGCTGAACAACTACGCCGGCCACTTCGATTCGTCACGGCAACTGGGCCCGCTGATCAAGGTTGAGAAGAGCCATGGCCACGAGGAGAGCGTCAAGAGGCAAGAGCTGGCGGAGAAGTACCAGCTGCTTCGAGGGGCCAGCTCCTTGGAGAACACCGCGCATTCCCACGTGTACGGGGCACCTTTTGCCGAGCTGGAGAAGTCCGCCCAGTCCATCCTCAGCCAGCAGAGAATGTCCCTGACCTTCCCCCCGCACCACAATGACGTGGGCTTGTTACACAAGTCGCCGGGCGCTTACAGGCAGTCTCACGGCCGGCCGCGGTCTCCGGGCCCCATGTACATCTACGACGAGTCACAGCACCGACACCGCAGGCTGGTCAGCAAGCTGGACCTCGAGGAGAGGAGACGGAGAGAGGCAAAGGAGAAAGGTGAATCTCAGCAGCCCGGACTCGCGACAGAACATGCATGCGCACACACACATTCAATGCACTCACACACACACATGCCCTCTCACACATACACATGTACTCTCATGTACTCTCATACCCATGCATGCACACATTCACGCACACACACGTGCTCACACATATGCACGTACACACACACGCTCATGACAGAGCTCTCACACACACACACACGTGCATGCTCTCACACACACACGCACCATCATACACTCCCGCACGTGTGTTCACACACACCAAGCACTCTCACACAAACACACACGCCAGCGCTTACATACACACACGCACACGCTCAGACACATGCCCGTGCTTTCACACATGCACACCTAAGCTTGCTCACACACACGCACACACATACACTCTCATGCAAGCACTCACACATACACACACACGCATGTTCACACACATGCCTGTGCTCTCACACATGCATGCCTAAGCTCGCTCGCTCACACATGCACACACACACAAGCTCGTTATCACACACATACACATGCTTCAGCTCGCTCATACACATATGCACACACACACATGCTCACATGCACACACATGCTCGCTCACATGCACCCACACGCTCGCTCACATGCACACACACACACATACACACGCTTGTGAATGCATATGCGGGTGTGATATCACAGCAGTCCTCTTCCAAGCAGGTGACCATCAGGGACACGCCGTGGTTCGGCAATGAGTCCATCAACACTCGCAGTAGGGTGAACTCACATGGGTTTTGATTCATTGATACTTTACTATGACATGTGACAGTGAAAGTCTTTGTTTTACATACCATGCACATCGTATGCAAAGAGTTGCCACATATAAGGCACCGACAAAGTTACAAATCATTCATTACAGTCCCCAATGATCCCTATTTGTTCTCGGCGGCTCCCCCTCGCTGGGTCCCTCTTTGTATAGTGGTAAGAAAGTCCAGGACTGTCCCTCACTGTCAGAGGGCATGTGCAAATAAGGTTGCCGATCGCCGGCGTGTCCTAGCAGCTTAGTCCTGGTCTTCCAAAGAGGAGGTGTGGCAATCCCAGGCTTCTCTGTGCAATTCGCTCTTGCTTCGGGAGGAGATGCTGTTGTGTGTGTGTGTGTGCGTGTGTGTGGTGTCAGGCTTGTTCTGGCATCTCAGCTTGCCCCGTCCACTCAGACAGCCTCAGGCAGAGGCGCTGGCTGTCTCGGGCCTTTGTCCCGGAAGTCCAGTCTTAACCACATGGTGGGCGGTACGTGGAGTTTGCTGAACAATTGACTAAACTCGGTGAGTTTCCAAGTCCTCTTCGAGAGCTGAGCACTAAAAATTCTGGGCCTTGGCACTAATGCAGCACCTATGTCAAGCACTAGAGGGCATAACTTTAAGGTGAGATGGGTGTGATGTGTAGAGCAAGCTTTGTACAGAGAGGGTGGTGGGTGCCTGGAAAATGCTGCCTGGGGTGGTGGCAGTGGCAGATACGACAGTGCCATCTAAGAGGCTTTTGGGTAGGCACATAGAGGTGATTAATTTAACGGCATCATGAAATTGTGGGCTGAGAGACCCGTTCCTACGTTGTAGTTTTTTATGTTCTATGTTAATTTTAGATAGAGGAGATTAATATAACTTGGCATCATGTTCAACGTGGATATTATGGGCCATAGGATCTGTTCCTGTGCTGTACTTTAGTTATTTTAATTTTAAATAGAGGAAATTAGTTTAATTTGGCATCATGTTCAGCATGGGCATTGTGGGCCGAAGGGACTGTTCTGTGCTGTACTGTGTTATATAGAGTGTTGCATTGTCAGAGGTTTCACCCATTGGGATAGGTGTCACATTGGTTTATGCCATCTCAGGTGCCACAGTAGAACCCAGGATATAACTCTGTGATAAAACAGAGAGTGTCCTGGCCAATATCTGCCCTGCAGTCCAAGCACTTAAAGAAGGGATTATCAGCCGATTATCACATTGTTACTGATGGAAGCCTGCTGTGCTTAAATTGCCTGCCGTGTGTCTCCCTTTAGAGCTGTTACCAACCACACTTCAAAAGTATTTCATTGGTTTGAATCTCGTAAAAACCTCCTGAAAAGCGATCATCGAACATAAACCGCCACCACTGCACAGGACAGGCCCTTCAGCCCAGCATGTCCATGCCGATCATGGCGGCAAGTTAATCTCGGCCTGCATGTGATCGATATCTGTACGTTCCCTGCATATCCATATGCCTATCTAAAAGCCTCTTGAAACATATCTGCTTCAATCACTACCCCTGGCAGCGTGTTCCTGGCACCCACCACTCTGACGGCACAGTCTGGTGGCACAGCGGTAGAGTTGCTGCCTTCCGGCGCCAGAGACCCCGATTCGATCTTGACTATGAACTCCTACAGAGTTTGTACGCTCTCCCCATAACCATGTGGGTTTTCTCCGGGTGCTCTGGTCCGTCCGTCCCCCCCCCCCCCCCCCCCACACTCCAAAGACGTGCAGGTTTGTAGGTTAATCGGCTTTGGTAAAGATTGTAAATTGTCCCTAGTGTGTAGGATAGTGCTAATGTACCAGGATCACTGGTCGGCGTGGGCTCAGTGGGCCAAATGGTCTGTTTCCGCGCTGTACCTCTAAACTAAACTAAACTAAAATGGAGGACAATTTTCGGTACCATCAGCTCAAACACACTACAAATGTGACCCAGACCACAGGGCTCATCAGTTAATCCTCCAGAGGAGTTCCATTGTCATCGATATCCACTCATTTGAAGGGCAAATAGTTTAGTTTAGTTTAGAGATACAGCATTTAAACGTGCCCTTCAGCCTACCGAATCCACACTGACCATCAATTGCCCATTCACACTAGTTCTGTGTTATCCCACTTTCTCATCCACTCCGTACACACGAGAGGCCATTTGCATAGATCCGTTTAACTATAAACCTGCACGTCTTTGGGATGTGGGAGGTAACTGGAACACACAGAGGAAATGCACAGGGTTACAGGGAGAACGTACAAACTCCACACTGACAGCACCCGAGGTCAGGATCAAACCCGGGTCCCGGGCGCTTTGAGGCAACAGTTCTACTGGCAGCGCCACCGTGTCGCCCTTGTGCGAACATCAACTTAGACACACTACATCGGTGTCTCTGGGATGTGCGTGACCCAGGCCCAAGCACTCATCCATCCGGAGATCCATCGTCATCAACAGCCACTCATCTGTGAGGCACTTCTTTGGAAAAAAAGATTTTCACTTTGAACTGCCGCGAGCTATATTTATAGAGGCAAACTGTGTGTGTGTGTGTGTGTGTGTGTGTGCGTTCATTCGGCTGTAGTTAGTTAATTGAACGACTGAAGCAAACTAATTGGGCAACGCTGCTCAGGATGAATGTGCTGACACAGCGACACGTACTAGCACGCTGTCAGGCTGCATTGTCAGTTATTCTGTCGCCTTGCTTCCAATGTTCCTAATTAGGTCATTACTATGACTTTGATGACTCTTATGATGAAAGCGATGAAGAGGAGGTTCGAGCACATCTCCGACGCGTCTCCGAGCAGCCGCCGCTGAAACTTGACGAATCTTCTGAGGTATGTTAACACTTCGCCACTGCGGCAGCGCTCAGAGCTAAAAATAGGCTGTGCAGTGATAACAAGAAGCTAACACAGTCCCTGGCAGCCTCCTCTCTCTCTATCTCTCCTGCCTTCCTCGCCACATCGTTAATTTTGCCTTTGCCCACCTCTCTCCTGTTAACAAAACCACTCTCTCTGAGCTCCTTGCTCAGGTTTCAATTCTCCCTTCCAGAAAATAGTGGAGGAGGCAGGAGATAAGAGGTACAATTGTGGGCAGGCACACACGATCAAACTAGGTTGAAGCAGGCTGCGTTAGTTGAGGTACTGGTATCACTCAGGGTAATGCTTGTCAAATGTGTTGGTGGTTTTGCAGATATCAGTGTGTGCCTTTGCTCACTATAAAGGAAGCTGCCTGTCTTCTGGCTCTCAAGCATTCACAGCTCAATAAGAGGTAGTATTGATGCATAGAATGCAGGCATTGGGATTGTAAAGAGCAATATTAAAAGGCACCAACTTGCTTGGAACACAGCAAATTTCCCGTTTGGTTACATATTGCAGCCTGGGATAAAAGGCAGAGATTTCCCCAGAATCAGGACCAACTGATATAACAGTGCTCTGTTCTCCCGAGATGCTGCCTGACCCGCTGAGTTACTGCAGCAGTTTGTGTCAATATTTGGTGTAAACCAGCGTCTGCAGTTCCTTTCTACACATTGCTGGATTCTTGTCTGACTATTCTAGTCATTCCTTCTAATTCCTGCTCCCGTACAGCAGAAGGTACAGAGGCTTGGAGGCGTGCACCACAGCATCTTCCCCTCTGTTAGCAGGCTTCTGAACAGTCCTTCCATAAGCTTGGGTGCTGTCCGATTCACCTTTACCCCATTGTGTACATGGAACTGGTGCGCGACGATGCTGAGAACTATATTCTGCACTCTGTATCTTCCCCTTTGCCCAATCTATTGTACTTGAGTTTGTATTTATGTATAGCATTATCTGATCTGATGGGATGGCATGCTAACAAAGATTGTCACTGTACCTCGATACACTTCAGATTTAGCATGGAAACAGGCCCTTCGGCCCAACTAGTCCGCGCTGACCATCGATCTCCCCATACACTAGCACTATCCTATGTACTAGCGATAATTTACAATTGATAGAAGCCAATTAATCTTCAAACCTGTAAGTCTAGAGTATGGAAGGAAATCGGAGCATCTGGAGAAAACCCACGCGGTCACGGGGAGAACGTACAAACTCCGAACAGACAGCACCCGTGGTCACGACCAAACCCGGGTTTCCATCGCGGTAAGGCAGCAACTCTACCGCTGCGCCACCGTGCTGCCTCGTGATAATAATAAGCCTAAAGCTAAGTGCATAGCGTCTTCTGCAAGGGAGGTTGAGGCAGATGCAATCTTGGGGATTAGTGCTGAGAGGAAAACACAACTGCAGATTAAGTTCACAGGATCGGAGAGAGAGGGGAACCAACTGCATTGCTCCTGCAGAATACCAGGGTGTACTTAGTGGGCCAATGGCCTCCTCCTGGGCTATTGCAGTGATGTGAATAAATGGCTTTTAGACTCTTTTACCGTGACTGTCTATCTGGGAATATACCTCACTGGAGAAAAGGAACAGTTGATGTTTCTTGTCGAGACCCTTCTTCAGTCTGAAGAAGGGTCTCCACCTGAAACATCACCTATTCCTTGCCTCCAGAGATGCTGCCTGACCCGCTGAGTTACTCCAGCATTTTGTATCTACCTTCCGTGTAAAAAGCATCTGCAGTTCCTTCCTACACAGTAAGCCTCCCTTGTCTGTCAGACTTAATGTTCCACGGTGTGCGATATTTATCACCTGAATCTCCAGGGGTCACAGTGCCATATCCTGATGAATTAGTTGAACAATCTTTTTAGCCATTATAACTACTGAGCCATCTTTCCTCATTGTTAAATCCCATCCCTATAATAACAGCTCCCAGATGGTTTTATCACTGTGGTGTCTTTAATTTTATGCAGTTACAGAGACGGCTGCTTCACATTGCGTTCTGCGATGAGTGGTTTATCTACCACAGTGAGGGCTGACCTCTTTGAAACTTACCAAATAGTGAAAGGCCTGGATAGAGTGGATGTGAAGAGGATGTTTCTACTAGTGGGAGAGTCTCGTACCAGAGGCCCTAGCCTCTGAATCAAAGGACGTATCTTTAGATAGGGGCTGAGAAGGAATTTCTTTAGCCAGACGGTGGTGAATCTGTGGAATTCATTGCCACAAACGGCTGTGGAGCCCAAGTCAATGGATATTTTTCAGGCGGAGATTGTCAGATTCTTGATTAGTAAGAGCAGGGGTTATGGGGAGAAGGCAGGAGAATGAGGTTGAGAGGGAAAGAAAGATCAGCTATGATTGAATGGTGGAGTAGACTTGATGGGCCGAATGGTCTAATTCTGCTCCTACGACTTATGAGTAGAACAGAAAATGCTGGAGTAACTCAGCGGATCAGGCAGCATCTCTGGAGAAAAGGTTGAGACCCTTCTTCAGACATTCTTCAGACTTCTGAAGAAGGGTCTCGACCCACAACATCATGCATTCCTTTTCTCCAGAGTTGCTGCCTGTCCCGCTGAGTTACTCCAGCATTTTGTGTCTATTTTCAGACATTGTAGTTGGGGAGAGAGAGCTGGGACAGAGATGGGGGCAAGAATTTTGTTTTCTGTGCAACATTCCAACATCTACATTTCTTTGTGTCTAATACCTGCCACAGTGCTAAAGATAGAGCAGGTCTTGCAAGAATCAGAAATAAACTGGACTGTCCTTTGCCAGTAAACAGAACCGAGTGGGGGAAATCAGCCTTCAGCCAAAGGCAGCAGTGCAGAGAGTATTCCCTGCATACTTGGTATGCATTATTCACTGTTCACGAACTATGGTGTCTCTCATTGTTGAACGTTGTCTGTGATGTTGGAGATCCTGCAACATGGGATGGAATTACCAGTAGATCAGAAAATCTTGGAGATTGACAGATTCGTGATTAGTACGGGGGTTGAGTAGGGAGTGTCAGCATGTAGACCCAGTGATGATGAAGGAACTGGTACATCATGTTTGGCACAGACATTGTGGGCCGAGTGGCCTGTTCCTATGCTGTACTCTTGTGCGGTGCACGGGGTGGGGAGGAAGCCGTGGGTGGTGGTGCTTCCCATGAACCTGCTGCCGTTGTCCACATTCCAGTGTCACGGTCTTTAATCACTGATAGACTAATGCAAACTGCCAACATATTGACCTGAATTAGGTGTAAAAACTATTTAAATTAGTCCCGAGTTAATCAATCTTCATTTAATTACATTATCATCTCGCTGCATTTCTCTGCTCCCTCAACTGATGTTCACAATTAAAGGGCTGAATGGGATCATTAGTTCTCACACTCATGAATGCAGCCAGCTTGGAATCAGCTGCAACAGGACTGGCTGTGGAACTTCAGCGATTCTTTTTTTTTGCAGAGTTACTTCAGAAGAAATGTTCTGTTGAGATTTTCCCCATTGAGTCATTCAGCATGGAAACAGGCCCTTCGGCCCAACTTGCCCACACCGGCCAACATGTCCCATCTATACTAGTCTCATCTGCCTGTGTTTGGCCCATATCCCTCTAAACCTGTCCTGTCCATGCACCTGTCTAAATGTTCCTTAAACATTGCAATAGTACCTGCCTCAACTACCTACCTCCTCCGGTAGCTCGTTCCATTTGCCCACCAACCTTTGTGTGAAAAAGTTACCTCTCAGGTTCCCATTAAATCTTTCCCCCCTTGCCTTCAACCTATGTCCTCTGGTTCTTGATTCCCCTACTCTGTGCAAGAGACTCTGTGCGTCATCCTCGTATGATTTTGTACAATCTCCTCTTTTGTTGGGGAATGCTCATAGAGTAATTGAGGCCCTTCGGCCCACCATGTCCATGCAGACCATCAAGAACTAATCCCATTCACTGCCATTGAGTTCAGAGATGTGGTGTGCATTCTGTCACCCAGACGACTTGATGATTGTATGTCACTCAGCTCATTCTCATCCGCTGCCGGGGAGATGGTGCAAAGGGCGGCACAGTGGTACAGCTGGTAGTGCCGCTGCCTTGCAGCACCAGAGTCCAGCCTCAATCCCTGACTTTAGACTTTAGAGGAAAAGAGTGGAAACAAGCCCAGCATGTCTGCACTGACCAGCGATCACCCAATACACCAGTTCTATCCTGCACACGGGATCATTTACAATTTCTCAAAGCCAACAAACCTGTATGGCTTTGGAGTGTGTGAGGAAACCGGAGCACCCAGAGAAAACCCACACGGTCCCAGGGGGAACATACAAACACCGTACAGACAGCAGCCCGTGTTGAGTTTGGGCATTCTCCCTGTGACCACATGGGTCTCCTCCCGAGTGCTCAGGTTTCCGCCCACATCCTAAAGATGTATTTTAACTGGCCTCTGCAATTTGTCCCTGGATGCAAAGGTGGTATGACATAGTACTACAAAGACGTACAGGTTTGTAGGCTAATTGGCTTGGTAAAATTGTAAATTGTCCCGAGTGTGTGTTGGACGGTGTTAGTGTGCGTGGATTGCTGTGCGGTGTGGACTTGGTGGGCCGAATGGCCTGTTTCCGTGCTGTATCTCTAAACTAAATTAAACTAAACTAGTTTGAATGATTGAGCAATGGTTGGCGTGGACTCGGAGGGCCGAAGGGCCTGTTTCATTGCTGTATCTTTCAATCACAGGGAGAGGACTTTGCTGTAAGATAGTAATAGGATAAAACAGTGCAGGTGTTCAGAATTCTTCACTGTCAGCAGTCTTCCTATTGAGGTCTGCTCTATCAGAGGGGATGGCATAGAAAGATGTCTGGGGCAGTGTGGCAAGGCAGTCAGCATGGATGTACCGTCTGTTACACACAGCACCAACAGTTCGTTTGATTAAAGTCTGTGCACCTAAATGTCAAGCAACACCTCCACCTGTGACAGGTTTCGATCCCAATATTTCCAAACAACATAGTTGGGGGCCATCAAGTCTCTGTTGGCTCTCCGAGCAATGTTTTGAGAAGACTAACCAATTAAAAAGGTTTACTTTCTGAAGCAACCACAAGTCCTCCTTCCTCCCACACCCCAAGTCTCAGGTACTCTGAGATGAATCGTAAAACTGGAGGAACTCAGCGGGTCAGGGAGCAACTGTGGAGGGAATGGACAGACGATGTTTCAGGATCATCAATCTGATGGAAGATCCTGGCACGAAATGTCATCAGTCTGTTTGCTCCACAGACGACATGGAGTGGCACGGTGGCGCAGCGATAGAACTGCTGCCTTGCAGTGCCAGAGACCCGGGTTTGATCCTGACTACGGGTGCCGTCTGTATGGAGTTTGTACCTTCTCCTCGTGACCACGTGGGTTTTCGCCCAGGTTCCAAAGACGTGCAAGATTGTAGGTTAATTGGCTTTGTAAATTGTGCCTGGTGTGTAGGATAGATCTAGTGTACGGGTGATCGTTGGGTGGGCATGGACTCGATGGGTCTAAGGGTCTGTATCCCTGCTGTATCTCTAAAACTAAGACTAAAGATGCTACCTGACCTGCTGAGTTCCTCCAGCACTTTGTGTTTTGCGCAAGTCCCATGTGTCATATAGTCATACAATGCCTGTAGAGTCATACAGACCATTCAGCCCAACTTGCCCACACCGACCAACAGGTCCCATCTACATTCGTCCCACCTACCTGCTTTTGGCCCATAACCCTCGAAACCTGTCTTATCCATGTACCTGTCTAAATATTTTTTAAACATTGCAATGGTACCCACCTCCTCCGGCAGCTCGTTCTATACACCCACCACCCTTCTGGTTACCCCTCAGGCTCCAATTAAATCCTTCCCCCCTCACTTTAAACCCATGTCCTCTGATTCTCGAGTGTGTCTCTAGGACGTGGAGTTGAGAGGGAAAGATAGATCGGCCATGATTGAATGGCGGAGGAGGCCTGATGGGCCGAATGGCCTAATTCTGCTCCTCTTGCTTATGGACTTATCACCTTTGTGCTTTCAGAAGCTGGATTTCCTCCGTGTCTTCGGCCTGACCACCAAGGCCCGGAGGGAGGAGCTGCTGAGGCAGAAGAGGCGCAAGAGGCGGCGGATGCTGATGGAGAGGAGTCCCTCGCCTCCGCCGGTCCCCAGCAAGAGGCACGAGCCCTCGCCTCGGCTGCTGCCGCCGCCCAACAAGTACACCACCGATGAGATGAACAGCATGCCCGACCTGGCGGAGAAGAAGAGGTTCCTAACGTCCTTCAGCCTTGCTCACATCCACCCGGAGAAACGAAAGGGTAGGAGTTACTTCTCCTTATTCTCAGACGGCAGCAGCTCCAGGCTAACACAACAGGCAGGTTTATTTATTCACAAGATGCTGGAGTAACTCAGCAGGTCAGGCAGCATCTCGGGAGAGAAGGAATGGGTGACCCTTCTTCAGAAGGGTCTCGACCCAAAATGTCACCCATTCCTTCTCTCCCGAGATGCTGCCTGACCTGCTGAGTTACTCCAGCATTTTGTGAATAAATCGATTTGTACCAGCATCTGCAGTTATTTTCTTATAGAACAGGCAGGTTTCCTCCGGGAGCCGTGTTTGCCTGCTCACCGGACCCAGCTACCTTTGGGGAGGAGTAGGGTGCTCGTCTAGTGCAAGATAAAGTCCGATTAAAGATATCATATCATATCATCATATCATATATATACAGCCGGAAACAGGCCTTTTCGGCCCTCCAAGTCCGTGCCGCCCAGTGATCCCCGTACATTAACACTATCCTACACCCACTAGGGACAATTTTTACATTTACCCAGCCAATTAACCTACATACCTGTACGTCTTTGGAGTGTGGGAGGAAACCGAAGATCTCGGAGAAAACCCACGCAAGTCACGGGGAGAACGTACAAACTCCTTACAGTGCAGCACCCGTAGTCAGGATCGAACCTGAGTCTCCGGCGCTGCATTCGCTGTAAAGCAGCAACTCTACCGCTGCGCTACCGTGCCGAAGGTCTCCAACATAATAGATGATAGATGATAGATGATAGATGATAGGTGATAGGTCAGGTCTTCTCTCTGGTTGGTGATAGGATGGTTCAGTTGCCTGATAACAGATGGGAAGAAAGTGCCCCTGAATCTGGAGGTGTGCGTTCTCACGCTTCTGTACCTCCTGCCGGACAGGAGAGGGGGTTTCAGCACCCTGTGGAACCCACTCACTTTGCAAGTTCATAGTTCTCTCTTCATTTGTCTGCTTCTTCAAAGCTTGGTGTTAATGGAGGTATTTACAGTGTCTCTCTCTCTACCTCATAGAAAGGGAAAGGCTGGCGGAGATGATTCAGTCCATCAAACAGAAGGCACAACCTTCAGACGCGCCTTTTAAATATGTCACTCCTCTGTCATGTACCAGTCCCAGATCTGCTCAGGCCAGTGAGTAATAATCTCTTTAAAAGGGCCCTAATCTAACTAACTGTGTCCCAACGTTAGTCCGTTCCTTCGGACAGGATAAATTAAACTTTAAAAAATAATATCTCTTTTCAAAACACTGATCTGGGTATATTTCTGTAATGTTGAAGAGGCTTTTCTGAACAACTCTCGTCTTGAAACCTTGCACGTTTCTTTGTCGTTGTTGCCCTCACAGAGGAGATGCCGAGTGCACATTCGGCAGTCGAGTCGGACAGGCCGCCCAGTGCCGCCCCACCCCCGCCGGAGCTCCGCAGGACCGCCGAGCTGGTCAGACCGCAGCCGCCAAAACCCCCGGAGGCGGCCGCCAGGCCGAAGGAGGCGGTGCCGCCCGGTGACAAGAGCAGGGCGCAGGAAGGGCATGCTGGGCGGAGGGCGGTCAGCCTGCTCAGTGATGCCGGGCAGAAGAACAGTCCCAGCTCCGCCACCTACAGGGCGGGCGAGAAGAGCAAACCTTGGGAGGCCTTCATGGCCGAGGACTTCGCCCAGCAGTTCCACGAGTCTGTATTGCAGTCCACACAACGAGCATTACAGAAGCACAAAGGTAGGTGGGAACGAGGGACGTGCACCGCTACACTAGTACCTGAAGAAGGATAGAGTAGAATTGGAGGCAGTCCAAAGAGATTGGACTGGGTTATTCTAAGAGAGATACAAAATGCTGGAGTAACTCAGCGGGAACAGGCAGCATCTCAGGGGAGAGAAAGAATATGAGACGTTTCGGGTCACAACCCTTTTCAAACACCTGAAGAAGGGTTCCGACCTGAATCGTCTCCTATTGTTTTTACTCCAGAGATGCTGCCTGACCCGCTGAGTTACTCCAGCATTTTGTGTCTAAGATCCACATGGACTTAGATTTTAGACTTTGAGAGACAGCGTGGGAACAGGCACTTCGGCCCACCGAGTCCGTGCCGATCAGCGATCACTCCATACGCTAGCACTATCCAACACACTAGGGACAATTTACAGCAGCCAATTAATCCCCGGTTAAAATTGCGGCTGAAATCGCTGGCCTGTGCTGGGTAAAATTTAGAATAGCAAGTTGACCACTTGAGGTTATTGAGCTTGGTGCCGAAATTTGCAGCCCCCCGGTCAAAAGATAAAGTCCAATTGCTGCTCCGCACAAGAGCTTTCAAAGAGAAAAGCACGAAGTGGAGGAGCTCGGCGGGTCAGGCAGCGTTTCTGGGGGACTTGCTAAGGTGGCGCTTCAGGTTGGGACCCTTCCTCAGACAGACGGTGGTGGGGGAAGAAGGCTAGAACAGAGGTGGGAGTGGGGCAAAGCCTAGTGAGTGATTGCGGAATCAGGAGAAGCAGGTTTGGTTGGCAGGTGCAAGGGACAGAGGCTGGAGATGAAAAGGATGTTAAGGAGAGGAGGGGCGTGAAATGTAAAGCCAGAGGAAGGGATACAACTAGAATAGGATGGAGGGACAGTGGGAGGAATGGGTGTGCATCATGGCAGGGCATAGGAAAGAGAGGATGCAAGAAACTGAAGGGGCGTTATCTAAAATTGTAGAATTCAATGTTCACGCTGTTGGGTTGTAAGCTACCCAAATGAAATATGAGATGCTGCTCCTCCAGTGTGCGTGTAGACTCACTCCGGCAATGGAGGAAGCCCAAGATTGATATGGGAATGGGAAGTGGTTAAAATGGTTAGCGGTAGTTTTCACTCTAGTTTGCTGCTTGCCACAAAATGCCTGTGATTTAGCAACAGTTGCTTGTGCAGTCATCAGAAAGCTGAGCTCCTGCTGAGCTTGAAGCGGATCCAGCCTAGTGCTCTCACAACAAGCATCCCATTAACGAGCTGTCTTTTAGCCAAAAGGAAATTATGAACTTGTCTCCCAGCAGTAATTGCAAATGATTATTTGTTTACGTTTTTTATTAGTTTGTGCGACTCTACTGGCTTAAACTCAGGCCTGAGTGAGCACAGGCAAACGAAAACAGTGAATGGAAAGGCCTATATTATTCTGCTCAGCTTAATAACTCAGATTCAAGGGGTTGGTTAGTTTTGTAAAACAGATGAGAAAAGGTAGAGACAGAGCATTGAATGAAGGCACGCAGAAAGGGGATATGGAAGAGCAATGGAAATTGCTGAAGAGCTTGACAACTCTTGGCCTGTACTCGCTGGAATCTATAGGAATGGAGGGGATCTAATTGAAACTTACCGAATAGTGAAAGGCCTGGATAGAGTGGATGTGGAGAGGTTGTTTCCACTAGTGGAAGATCTATGACCAGTGGGCTCAGAATAAAAGGACGTACCTTTAGAAAGGAGATGAGGAGGAATTTCTTTAGTCAGACGATGGTGAATCAGTGGAGTTCATTTCCACAGACAGCTGTGGAGGCCAAGGCACTGGGCACTTTAAAGCAGAGATTGACAGGTTCTTGATTAGTAAGGATGTCAAAGGTACCAGGGAGAAGACAGGAGAATGGGGTTGAGGGTTTCGTCCAGGTGCTCCGGATTCCTCCCGCATTCCAAAGACGTGTGAGCTTGTAGGTTAAATGACCTCTGAAAACTCCCCCTAAATGTGTGAGGAGTGGATGAGAAAATAGGATAACATAGAACTTGTGTGAACTGGTGATTGATGGTGGGCTGAATGGCCTGTTTCCATGCTGTATCTGGAACTCTCTTCTGCAAATAACAATTGATGCCTTTCAGTTTTTACCAAAGGCATCAATGTACGGGTTGTCCGTGATGTAATTGAAAGATAGAACAGGCTCATGGGGCTGAATGGCCTTCAGTTGCATGTTCCACATACATATATCGTCATGTTTATATGACATTTAAGAAACATTTGAACAGGTACATGGATAGGACAGGTTAAGGGGGACATGGGCCAAACACGGGCAGATGGGTCTAGTGTAGATGGGTCAGTCGACGTGGGCAAGTTGGGCCGAAGAGCCTGTTTCCATGCTGTATGACTCTAAAGATAGACAGGCAGCATCTCTGGAGAGAAGGAACGGGTGGCGTTTCGGGTCGAGACGCCCTCATTCAAAGCATTGAATATTTCCGAATATCTGTTTCTGTTCAGGCACCACAGTGACGTTATCCACTGAGCAAAAGCACAAGCTGAACACCTCTGTCCGATACAACATTCCAGAGATCCACTCCTCCGGCAGAACACTGTTTACGCATCAGAACGGCCAGCACGCAGCCACCCAGACCAGGAAAGGGGTTGTGTGTGAGCAGGAGGAGGACTCCGACAATGAAGACGACGAGGAAGAGGAAGATGCAAGGCCTTTCCATTCAAAATGGCAGGGCATTGAAGCTGTCTTTGAGGCTTACCAGGAGTATGTCGAAGGTAGGTTGTTCACACGTTCTAGGAGCAGAACTAGGCCATTCGGCCCATCAAGCCTACTCCACCCTTCAATCATGGCTGATCTATCTTTCCCACTCAACCCCATTCTCCTGCCGTCTCCCCATAACATCTGACACCCGTACTAATCAAGAATCTGTCGATCTCCAATTTAGAAATATCCATTGGCTTGGCCTCCACAGCAGTCTGTAGCAATGAATTCCACAGATTCACTGCCCTCTGACTAAAGAGCAATGTGCCAGGATACGTTTACTTTAGACTTTAGAGATACAGCGCAAAAACAGGCCCTTTGGCTCACTGTGTCCGTGCCGACCAGCGATCCCACACTATCCTACACACTAGGGCTAATTTTACAAATTTTTACCGACGCCAGTTAACCTACAAACCTGTACGTCTTTGGAGTGTGGGAGGCTATCGGGGCACCCGGAGAAAACCCACATCATCACAGGGTTAACGTACAAAGTCCGTACAGACTGCACTCGTTAGGATCGAACCAGGGTCTCTGGTGCTGTGAAGCAGCAACTCTACCACTGTATCCCTGGTGTGTAGTTAGCCAAAGTAAGTTGTCAAGTCCAGTGCACTCACTTCAGCCAAAATGGATGAAAGCAATACTCTTATTTCCTCACTTTCCAACACCCAACGTATGGGTTCCATTTTGCTGTGTCCACAACCACCACCACCCCACATTCTGTGATTGTTATCTGGAGAAACAATGGAGCTACGTTTTAACATCCAAACCTGAATGATGTGACTTCGAATAGAAACATCCCCAACATTGAAAAAGCCAACTCAATACTGATCCAGCAAAAGTGGTGCAGCATCCAGCACACTACCCACTATCGTTTTTAATAGCCCAGAGGTACTTGTGGTGAGAGCCTATGATCGTCAACTCCTTTTCTGCCCTCAGTAGTTAGTACTGTGGGATACCCAATGCTAAATAGAGTCATAGAGTGTGGTAATAGGCTCACTAACATGTCCCATCTACACTAGTCCCATCTGTCTACGTTTGGCCCATATCCCTCAAACTTATCCTATCCATGTACCTGTCTAAATGTTTATTAAATGGTGTGATAGTACCTGCCACATCTACCTCCTCCACAGCTCGTTCCATACACCCACCACCCTTTGTGTGAAAAAGTTATCCCTCAGGTTCCTATTAAATCTCCCCCTTCACCTTAAACCTATGTCCTCTGGTTCTCGATTCCTCTACTCTGAGCAAGAGACTGTGCTCCTACCCGATCTATTCCTCTCATAATTTAGTAGAATTAAATACTACTAAATACGATCTATTCCTCTACAAAGCACAAGCCAATGATAACACTACAGTCAAGGCTTTGCCTGAGTCATCACCCAGAGAGTTGTGAATTTGTGGAATTCTCTGCCACGGAGGGCAGTGGAGGCCAAATCACTGGATGAATTTAAGAAAGAGTTAGATAGAGCTCTGGGGACCAGTGGAATCAAGGGATATGGGGAGAAGTTGGGCACAGGTTACTGATTGTGGATGATCAGCCATGATCACAATGAATGGCGGTGCTGGCTCGAAGGGCCGAATGACCTCCTCCTGCACCTATTTTCTATGTCTACGTTATCTTTCTAAACTAAACTAAACAATGTAATCACAAACCTTTTGCCTATCTGCCTGCGCTTTTAATCTCTCCACCTTTAACACCCTGTCACACCACTGAGAACACCAACAATGGAAGTGGTCAGCATCATTTTCAATACCAAGTGAGATGGACTGAATGAAGACATAAATGCGACATGGAAGCTGTTTACAGCAGCATGTTGTTTGATTGGTGAAGGGAGATAAAACATCCTTTTTCTTGCAAGGCCTTCAGGGGAGTTTTAAAATCAGTGAAAACTGAAAAGATGACGGGCCTAATAATCACTGACTTTTCCTGATATTCTGTGAGCACTTCAGGTTGAAGTATCAATTCTGGCGTAGACAGTAAGAACTTTTTTTCCCAGGGTGGAAATGACAACGACTAGAAGGCAGAGCTTTGATGCGAGAGGGGCAAAGGTTAAAGGAAATGTGCGGGGCAAGTTTATGACACAAAGAATGGTGGGTGCCTGCAATGTGCTGCCAGGCAGGGTGGTGGTTGAGACAGATACAATGGTGGTGTTGAAGAGGCTTTTAGATGGGCACAAGGATATAGAAGGATATGGATCATGTACAGGCAACACACATTAGCTTGATTTCATGTTCAGCCTGGACATAGTGTGCTAAGGCCCTGTTCCCGTGTCGCGCTGTTCTATGCCGAGGAAGAAATGCAGATGCTGGTTTATACCAAAGGTAGACGCAATGTGCTGGAGTAACTCAGCGGCTCTGGAGAAAAAGAATAGGTAACATTTCAGGTCGGAACCCGAATACCAGTCTGAGGAAGGTTTCCAACCCGAAACGTCACCTATATTATTTTTTCTTCAGTGATGCTCCCTGACCATGCTGAGTTACTCCAGCATTCTGTGACTATCTTCACACCCTGCAATGTTCTATGTTAAAATATAACAAAACTGATCGTTTATTTCAGAGCAAAATGTGGAGCGACAGGTTCTACAAGCCCAATGCAGACGGCTGGAAACGTTTCACTATAACCTAAGCCTGTCCGCAGAGCAGCTATCCCTCAGCATGTCGGTAAGTGGTGCCAATTAATCTCTTCCGGTACTCTTTCAAGTTCCTGGGTGCAGATCCCCATCAGTTCGTAGCTGGACTGGGTTGGTACTGCAAGGGAAAATTGGGACACAGAACTCATGACTAATTTCCCCCATCTTGGTAAGGTCCTTCAAATGGACATTGGGTCTGAAACTTTCATTATCCCAGCCGGTGGAGATCCAGTAACGTCAATGTGATCTCAATACAGCTTTAAGGGGTGATTGTACGACTATAGGAACGTGCGCCCCCCATTACGAAGAGCAGCCTCAACAGGCAGCTAAATTGATCATTCCTCAACTGATGGAGTTGGGCAAGTGAAGTCTAGCTGTCCTGAGCTGTGGGAATAAGAAGCTTTAAACCCTGTCTGATGTCAGTGTTGAGGTTATCTTAAATATGTGGGGTTGCTTTTGAGAATCGGAATCCATCGCTAACTCTGATCCATTGAATGCTTCTGCCTGGATATTGGAATTCTGTGGAGGCTGGTTAGATAATAACCCTAAATGCTCAGCTCCCCATGTTCTACCATTGATGGGCGCCGAATTAGCTGAACATAGTTGGTCATGGGTTGGTGTTGGAAAGAACAAGGGGGCGCCACGATGGCGCAGCGGTAGAGCTGCTGTGGTACAGCGCCAGAGACCCGGGTTCGATCCTGACTACGCGTGCTGTCTGCACCGAGTTAGTACATTCCACGAGACCGCGTGCTCTGGTTTCCTCCCACACTCCAAAGACGTACAGGTTTGTAGGTAAATTGGATTTGGTAACAGTTGCAAATTGTCCCTAGTGTAGGATAGTGCTAGTGTACGGGGATCGCTGAAACGGGGATCGTGGACTCGGTGGGCCGTAGGGACTGTTTCCGCACTGTATCTCTAAACTAAACTGATAAAGGCAGTATTTAAACAATGACAGAATTTGGGACAGGGGAGCAGGAGATTAATTTCCCCCCCCCCCCCCATCCTGATCTGCCGTTCATGGATATCATTGGACAGATCTCTGCAGCTTCCATGTCCCATATCTCATGCAATGCCTTTGATCTTTAAAAATCCTTACTAAAACTAAGATGGAACATAGAAAAGTACAACACAAGAACAGGGCGGCACGGTGGCGCAGCGGTAGAGTTGCTGCCTTACAGCGAATGCAGCGCCGGAGACTCAGGTTCGATCCTGACTACGGGTGCTGTACTGTACGGAGTTTGTACGTTCTTCCCGTGACCTGCGTGGGTTTTCTCCGAGATCTTCGGTTTCCTCCCACACTCCAAAGACGTACAGGTTTGTTGGTTAATTGGCCAGGCAAATGTAAAAATTGTCCCTAGTGGGTGTAGGATAGTGTTAATGTGCGGGGATCGCTGGGCGGCGCGGACCCGGTGGGCCGAAGGGCCTGTTTCTGCGCTGTATCTCTAAATCTAAAAAAAATCTAAAAAAGGTCATGCATGTGCTGAACATGATGTAAACTAATCACATCTGCCTGCGCATGATTCATATCCCCCTTCCACCCCATTCCCTGCATATCAATGTGCCTATCTAAAAGCCTCTTAAATGCCACTATCGGATCTGCCTTCACCACCACCCCTGGCAGCATGATCTAGGCACCCATTGCCCTCTGTGTAAAATAGTTGCCCCGGCACATCTCCTTTAAACTTTGCACTTTTCACCTTAAAGCTAAGGGTCTTTGACATTTCCATCCAGACAAAAGGATTCTGACTGTCTACACTATCTATGCCTCTCATAATTTTATATACTTCTATCAGATCTTCCCTCAACCTCCAGTGCTTCAGTGAAAACAATCCAAGTTTGTCCAATCTTTCCTTATAGCTAATACAATAGACAATAGACAATAGGTGCAGGAGTAGGCCATTCAGCCCTTCGAGCCAGCACCGCCATTCAATGCGATCATGGCTGATCACTCTCAATCAGTACCCCGTTCCTGCCTTCCCCCCATACCCCCTCACTCCGCTATCCTTAAGAGCTCTATCCAGCTCTCTCTTGAAAGCATCCAACGAACTGGCCTCCACTGCCTTCTGAGGCAGAGAATTCCACACCTTCACCACTCTCTGACTGAAAAAGTTCTTCCTCATCTCCGTTCTAAATGGCCTACCCCTTATTCTTAAACTGTGGCCCCTTGTTCTGGACTCCCCCAACATTGGGAACATGTTTCCTGCCTCTAATGTGTCCAATCCCCTAATTATCTTATATGTTTCAATAAGATCCCCCCTCATCCTTCTAAATTCCAGTGTATACAAGCCCAATCGCTCCAGCCTTTCAACATACGACAGTCCCGCCATTCCGGGAATTAACCTAGTGAACCTACACTGCACGCCCTTCTAATACCTTCTAATTCAGTCTGCTTTCCGGTAAACCTCTTCCTCAACCTTTCCAAAGCCTTCACATCCTTCTACTAATAGGGCGACCAGACCTGTACGCAATACTCCACCTGCGACCTAACCAAATAACGTTGATAGGTTTGAAGAAGGGTTCCATCCCGAAATGTCACCAGAGATGCTGCCTGACCCACCGAGCAAATGCTCCAGCATTTTGTGTCTATCTTCGGTATAACCCAGCCTTCCTACACCACAAAGTTTAACAAATGACTTAATATCAGTTTGAAGTTTCCACTACCCTCTTCAAATAGAAGTGCCCCTTCATTTCATCCCTGAGAGACGTGCGTCCTAATGTTTAAACAGGGCCCTTGTTGTTAGACTCTGCCAACTTGCGGAAATAGTTGGAAACTTCATTTCAACATTGGTGGTGATAATTGATGACATTGTGCACATGGTTCTCTTTGAAATACAGGAACTTTTGGCCCAGAAGCAGAAACTGGCCTCAGAAAGGGAGAGACTCCAGTCCGAATTGGACCACTTAAGAAAGTGCCTTGCACTGCCTACAATGCACTGGTCTAGAAGCTACTTCAAGTCCTTTCCAAGGTGACAGCCCTATTAGCTCAGCCATGGCACACAGAGACTATTTTATTATCCTGGTATTTAAGATTCCCATTGGAATTGATACTCTAGGCAAGACCTAAAGAAACACGCCACACATGAAGTGAAGGGTAAACGGATAAACGGATAAACCGCCTATTGGACGAACATTGCATTGCAAAGAAAACAAGACTTCTGGATCTCTCTATTTTTTACATAAATTTGCTTAAAGGAACACTCTTTTCATCCTTGTTTGAGTTTCTGATTATTATTTAGTCCCTCATCTCCCCCCCTCCGATTCCAATTGAGAACAGTTTGCAGGGGGTGGTCTCATCTGGACCTCCAGAGCCAACACTAATACATCCAATGTAAACTCTTCCAAGTAAACTGGACTGTCTCAATTCCTCTGTACTTCCTTGACTCGAGTGGCTCGCTACAACAACCCAAGTGAAACAGCAGCAGTCCCCCACGCGGATGTCTCCTTGATCAGAAGATAAGCAACAGAGAAGAGCCTGTTGGAGAAAACCACAGACACTGACCTCGTGGGATTGAAGGACCCATCTCATTGAACAGCATCTCGTTTCCACCACTCCCACCAACCTTCCCCTCTCCACAGCCTCTGCCAACCTTTCTGCCATTTAGCAAGATTCGGACATCTCTGTACCTGTCCACACTTCCTTCTTCAAAGGAAAGCCCCCCCCCCCCCCCCCCTCCCCGATAGACTGGTTGGTTCCCCACTCTGCCCCCTTGCACTGCAACTGAATCAGACCATGACAGTTCAAGACTGGCTCAGACAACGAGGCTTTTTATTACAGAAAAATGCACTTAAAGCAATTGCAGGTACATTTTGAACCAGAGACTCTTAAATCACACTGATGCATGTTACAACTCTGAGTGTGCATTAAGTATAGAAAGACGGTAGCCTAAAGGGCGTTTTTTTTTAATTATTAAAAAAAACAAAATAAAAAGGATTTTTTCACAAAACAAAAGATGCTTTGCCTTGTACTGTATATAAACAAAAAACAGATTTTGTATGTTTTTATTACTTTAATTATTTGTATTAAAGCTTGCCATTTTTAATATGTTTCTGCTTTTGGCAACTATCTTGCTTTTAGTGTTCGTACTGCTGCTGGTCAGGACAAAGAAACAAAAGTGTTTATAAAACAAAAATCCCCCCAAATAAATATGAGAGCAAGAAGGTGAGCTGTTCACTCCTATTTTGGTGTAGCACCAGTTTAAGAGAAGATGTAAAGCTTCTGCACCTCTTTCCCTTGCCTATCACCCTCCCTCCCTCCCTCTTATTTATACTTGCTTGAGAGAGACAAGCACCAGTGGCAACTTGTGGCTGTATCAGCCGCGTAATTTTTTCTCCTAACGTACTGTAAGTTTTCGTATCTAATTTGCACTCGCCTGTATTTGGCCCCTCAGTCCCTTCCTCAACTTACCCTCTGATGCTCAGTAAAGGTAGAGACCCCTGATGGGGTGGGTCGGTGTATCAGGAGAGCGTCTGATCTAAAGCGAACTCCTCGTTAACATCTTCCCCTGACGCTTCCTGGCCAAAGGATGCATTTTGACTGCAGCAAAACTATCTTGTGTCCGCATTCTGGCTTGTTATCTCGCTGTGGGTCTCTGGCTGTGATAGAGGAATGCTCACTCAGTGAGAACTGCTGTGTCTTGTTAATGAAAGGGTACATTTACATTTTCCACCCACTGAGGTGGCAGCGCCCTTTTTAATAGTTCTGGGTCCAGGCAATTGTTATAAGGTGAGATTTAGCAGGATCAGTGCTGAATTATGATCAAAATCTCCAGACTCTGAATCTCTGTGGCACAAACTCATGACAGGTGACAAACGAGGCAACCCCATTAAAAAGTATACCTGCAGAAATGGAGACAGTTCACACCAGGGGAGTGAGGTGGAAGCATTTTTGTGATTAATCATGTTTAAATTCCTCACCCCAGGCAAAACAAAAATAAACAGAGCAACTCTCATTTTTTTAAAAGACATACTGTGCTAGTTTAACTTAGCAGGTCAGGCAGCATCTCTGGAGAACATGGATAGGTGACGTTTCAGGTCAGGATCCTTGAGTTTGAAGAAGGATCCCGACCCAAAACATCACCTACATTTGCTTTCTGGAAATGCTGCCTGGCTTGTTGAGTTACTCCAGCACTTTGTGTCTTTTTTTCATAAACCAGCGTCTGCAACAAGAAACTTCTTGTCCAGGGTTCAATTCAAAACCTTTACTGATATGCAGGTTGTTGGATAATTGAGGTGTGACTTTTGCTGCCGTCTGATTGAAACCTAGGCTTATTTATCTAATTTACTTTAATCCCACTGTGATACAAGACGTACATCCCATCTCTGTTCCTCTTTTCAAAGATTTATTTTAATTAAGAAGGATGCCCTCTCTGTCTCGATGGAGGTGCCACCTTCCAAAAGCAAGAATTGAGGTAACAAGAATTGTTCATGCATGCTCCCGACTCGAAGAAAGACTCTCTTGCTATTTTTAATATGTGGAGAGAAGCAGAAGAGGTTGACCTGAAATTAAGTTATCAGATTGAGCCGAGAACGATTTATTTTTGAAGTGACCCAGATTGATACTGAGTATATTTTATTTCCCAAACCTCAAAGTACAATCAGCAGCTAAAGTCTGCAGAAGCCGTGAAGATACTATTGGGATTCTAGTATCTCATGCTTATTTTTTACAGTAGTTACAATGTACTGATTGAGAAGGTGCTTGATAGCTTTTGCTGTGACTCAGAGCTTCATGTGTTAACTCTTAACTTCTGAGAGAGATAGAGTGAAATCATTACCCTGCTTCAAGGTGCTGTCTGAGACTGGGAGCTTGTAATCCTGAGGGATACCCCTTATTCTCGTTGCTGTACCAGCTGCAAAGCCCACAGCAATGCACCCGTGAAGTGTCCTGAAGCTAATTAATTAGGGTGATTAAGGCAAGTCACACTGATGATTGCAACAAGTTGCCAGATAATGTTCGCAGTATTCATGTTGAATTCAACCAGATGAGCCCATTGTGTGAATTGTACTTTTCAGTGCGCAGGCCAGAGAAACATGAGAGTCAGACATTTTGGAGAGGGGTAATGCGAAGAGGTTTTTTTAAAATTTTGAACGCAAGTGCTAAGTTAATAGTACCTGGGAATGCCTCTGCCAAACATTTGGAGGTTCCGACCCCCGTGTCACATTGCAACTCTTCCCAAAAGCATCTTGTGCCAGACCCTGGGCAGCCTGAGTAGCTCAGTCAGTAGAGCGTCAGGTTTTTAATCCGAGAGTTCAGGGTTCAAGTCGCTGTCCATGAACAATGAGTTTACATCACGTTGTCTCCCGCTATCCCCAAATTTACAGCGCCAGAGACATGGGTTCGATCCTGACCACGGGTGCCATCTGTACGGAGTTTGTACGTTCTCCCCGAGACCCGCGTGGGTTTTCTCTGGGTGCTCCAGTTTCCTCCCACATTCCAAAGATGTATAGGTTTATCGGCTAATTGGCTTGGAAAAACTGTAAATAGTCCCTTGAGTGCGTAGGATAGTGTTAGGGTGCATGGAACTGCTGGTTGGCATGGACTGGTGGGCCGAAGGGCCTGTTTCCGTGCTGTATCTCTAAACTAAACTAAACCTAGCTCCTACTATGAGCCCCATGTGCTAGTCAGGAAGCTCATTGCATTGACAGTCTTCATGACTAAAACATCCAGACTCTCCTTTGGTATTCTTTGCTGGAGAGATATCGAGGTACGAAGTTCTTCCCTCTTGTTAAATCACGGCCCATCAACATTGAACAGCAGTTCGGTAGACTTTATTAGAATGTAATTTAGTTCAGAGAGGCAGCTCGGAAACAGGCCCTTCGGCCCACCGAGTCTGCGCCGCACAACTATCATCCATACACTAGCTCTATCCTACACCCTAGAGACAATTTAAAGAAGCTAATTAACCTACAAACCCGCACATCTTTGGAGTGTGTGGGGAAACCGGAGCACCTGGAGAAAACCCACGCAGTCACAGGGAGAACGTACAAACTCCGTACAGACAGCACCCGTAGTTAGGATCGAACCCGGGTCTCTGGTGCTGTAAAGGCAGCTCTATCCCTGCACCACAGTGCCACCTTATCAGAAGCAGAAATGTGCATGTGTTACTACATTGCAAGTAGAGTGTGCACAGCCAAGGACAATGTGTCATTACACCAACAGATTCTCCTTCAGTTAATAGGCCAATTGTAAGATAAGCATGACTATTATCTTGCTAGAAATTGATGGAATTATCAAGTCCTGTACACTGAAAAGAGTCCGACTCCACACTACACTAGAATCTGAAACACTTCTGTTGCCCTGATCTGGGAAAAGCAAGCTTGCGTTTCCTGCTCCTGATCCCACCACTCGTGCATCTCCCACTGGAGAGTGAATTCATGTGCAAATGTTGGACAAGGCTAGATGTTGGTCTCCCACATTGTAATACTTCCTGACTCCTACTGCTACACAGGAGCCTGTTGGCTGAAGTGCTATGCGATGCTAGACAGTCCACACCAAGCAAGAATGACCTTACCATGAGATGGCCATTAGATACTGGTGGGGAAGATCACTGGCATCTATCCATTTCCCCAGGACCCTTCTTCAGGCTCTACAGTCTGCATCTCATTTACCTACTATTTCCAGTCAACCCAATTGAGTCTGAAGAAAGTTCCTGACCCTGAGCGTCACTTATCCAGGGATGCTGCCTGACCTGCTGAGTTACTCCTTCATTTTGTGTCTTTCCTTGGTAAACCAGCATCTGCAGTTCCTTGTTTTCTATCCATTTGTCCATCTTGTCAAGTCTAGATGATGCTAATTTGCACTGATGGGGTGGGTAATTACTGTCTCTAATAATACACACACTGGAGAGGTGAAATCCTGTGAAGATTGATAACAAGTATTTTCTTCTCTGATATTTACCAGTGGTACGTACTCAACCACACATTCCCAGTTGGGGTGATAAATGTGCCTGATGAAGCTTCTCAAGCCCCTCTCCTCTCCAAACCCAATCCAGTTCTCCCTCCGGTTCAGTAATGAAGGCAGTCACCATCTCACTCACCTTCTGTATCCAGCCAGCCCTGCTGCTATGTTGTCTCTCCACCACTGTAGCGGGTCTTACCACCACCATTCCTGGCCACCAGCCAGCCCAAAAGACTGACAATTTGTCAACTTGCTTAAAACCTTCTATTGACCAACATATCGCAACTGGCATCATTGAGTCTTACAGCATGGAAACAGGCCCTTCGGCCCAACGCCCACACCGGCCAACATGTCCCATCTACACTAGTCCCACCTGCCTGCATCTGGTCCATATCCCTCTAAACCTATCCCATCCATGCACTGTACCTGTCTAAATGTTTCTGAATTGTTGCGATATTACCTGCCTCAACTACTTCCTCCGACAGCTTGTTCCATGCACCCACCCACCCTTTGTGTGAAAAGGTTATCTCTCAGGTCCCTATTAAATCTTTCCCCTCTCACCACAAATCATCTTTAACAATTAAATTAAATAGCACAAAATCATCATCATTAAATAAAATGGCACAACATTTGCTACATCTAATGACAAATATAATCAAAAGACCGGGAAATAATTACAAAAGCTTAAGACGTAGAGCCTTGTTCTAACAGTTGCAAAGGTGCTTGTTAGTTACTGAGTGTTGTTTAGACTCCAAAGACTGACTAACAGTTGCCTGTGCACTGGGCTACTACTGTAGTTGTGGCTCATCCCAATTACTATTCGAAGGCTTTTGAACTTCATCGCTGATTGATGCAAAGTTTGTGTTCTTCTTACATACTCTCTCCCTCCTAACTGGAGCTCCCTCAAATATAATTACATCCTTCTCAATGACCTTATCCTGATTTATCGTATCTACCAAGTGTGAATATTTCACTGCTTCCAAATTACAACTGTCTCTATTTTAGGTATTTACTTTTAAAAAAAAGATACTTGTAAGATAATCAACGCATTTTGAAATTATAAAAAGGAAAATAATGCACATCTGCGGAGAGGGAATCAAAGTTAACAACTACGGTCGATAGCTTTGTATCATACTGACCTTATGATACAGGAAACAATATGTACCCTATACCTTAATGTCAAAAGGATGCAAATAACCAGATGATTGACCTGAAACATTAATTCTGTTTCTCACTGCACAGATGCTGCCTGAACTACTGTGTAGATCCAACATTTTCTGTTTCCGTTTCAAATATCAAACAGCTATGGTTTTCTTTGCCAACAATGGCCAAAGTGTTCTCTCATAGGAAGGTTAAGCTCAAAGCAGAAATTCAATACCTGATCGCTACCCATGACCCCGACAATAAACAGAGAATGGGTTCTCCAGCATTGAGGCTGATGAACAGAACCCACGAGAGACAGGATGCTCCACTTACTCCATGCACTGGATTGGTTTTCCTGTTTGACATCTCCAACTGATTGGGACACTTAATTGAGCTTTGCTCAGCTGAACTGGCAACAAGTTCACCACAGTATAAATGTTATCAAAATTACCACCTGAGAACCAAAACAATCCTCTTCTAGAATGGGGAAGCCAAAGGATCCAATGTTTTTTTTTTACAAATTTGATCTCAAAGTGACTGTACCATTTTATGTTGATAGCTTTCAAAAATGTCCATCTTATCATCATGTATCACTGAGGCTAGAGGTTCATTGGCCTTTGATGACATGACATGCTCACCGTATTCAATTGGAGTGGGTCTGTTTTCCGGGAGTGAACTGTTCATGGGGGAATCCTATAAATCCACCCAATTGCTGTGGAAGTCCAGACATTGGGATAGCCTTTTATGTGGGGATGTGAGGGTGAAGCTTTGTGATGTAGTTAGCCCAAGAAGAAATCCTTGTGAAGTTTAAATAGGCAGCCAGACCCAGACCCAGACCAGACTGAATGGTATCCAATAGGGAAACTGCTTCCGATAGGCCACGTTTCGCGTCGGGACTCTTCTTCAGTCCTGACGTGAAACGTCACCTATCCATTTCCTCCAGACCTGCTGCCTGACCCATTGAGTTACTCCAGCACTTTGCATTTTGCTTGCGACTCCAGCATCTGCAGTTCCTTTTTTCTCCAATGCAACTGCTTTGACCACCACGATCTACACTACAGCTTCCTACTTGTTGACATCAATCCTAATGCCCAAGACATGCTGGTAGGTTGTTTTTGCCTTGATTCTGGGAGTGAGCTGTTCATGGGAGAACCCTATAAATCCACATAACTTATCCCTAGAATAGGCAAAAAGGATCAACATGGAATTGGTGGGCAAGTGAAAATAAATAAGTAACTGGACTACAAGGAGATAGGAGGAGGAGGAATGGAACTGATGGAATTGCTTTGCTGGGAGCTAGCATGGACCCAATGGGCCAAAAGGCCTCCTGTATCATCATTATAACTAAAACTTTTAGTCTGTATGTGCAGAATTTAACAAAGTGCCCTACAACAATTCAAAAACAGATGCCAATGGTACCATGTAAATGCCTCCACACACTTGAATTGATGAGACAAGTGCTTCAGCGAAGCAGCACATTTTCCCTCCACCTCTGCAATTCCAATCAGTTTCGACATTTAACACGGTCTGCCATCCAGTGGCACGAGGAATGCCCAAGGACCGGTGGAAATGCCAGTTTCTGAGCGGGTCCGGGTAGCAACGAGTCAAATCAGTCGCCGATTTACCTTGGGCCCCTTGAGTTGCCAAAACACACTAGCCAACGCGCCTGGTGTACGGCCATCACACCCCAGTGCTGCCGATCCACTGTCTGTGCCTCTTCCACACTTCCCACTCACTCACACATCTGCCTTGACTGGTGTAACTGTAAACTTGCCACTGATTAGATGGGACCTTCTGTCACACCCTGTGCACATTTGATATGTCGTACTTCTCGAGAGGGAGGAGGCGGATGATGCTTCCACGATGATTAGGTTCGGGGGATTTTGGGAGAGTGGGGGTTGATGCTGTGAAAATTATGTTTTAAGTATATTGTTTGGATTTATTGTAATGTAATATATTATTTGTTGAATGTAGTAATTAGGTATTTATGAATATATTGCTGTAATTTCTGACAAAAATCAAAAAAATAAAATCATGTACAGAGTGATCAAGGTGAGCTTTCATTATTTTGCATTCACCATGAAAGGACATTTCAATAGCATCCTCGGTATTAATGTTTTATTTTAGTCAAGTTTAGCTTATTGTCACGTGTGCTGAGGCACAGTGAAAAGCTTTTGTTTCAATGTATTTTGGTTTTTTTTTGGAGGGGATCTGGGTTTTATTGCTGAGGCCCATTCCCAACTGCCCTGGTTTAAACTATTTGCCCTGTAATTATTCATTTTATCAAAAGTGGTCTGAATTTCTGCAATTTCCCCTGGTGCTGAGTTTGACTGCCTGGGGAACATTTTCGTCAGGCACAGGAGAGAAAAGATTCAAACAAATCTGGCAAGTTAGATCAAAAAAAGTCCATTGATGTTTTATAGTGTGTTTTGGCGGCACAGCGGTAGAGTTGCTGCCTTACAGCGCCAGAGACCCAGGTTCCATCCTGACCACTGGATGCTCTGTACAGAGTTTGTACGTTCTCACTGTGACCGCGTGGGTTTTCTCTGGGTGCTCCAGCTTCCCCCCACCGTCCAAAGATGTGCAGGTTTGTAGGTTAATTGGCTTCTGTAACATTGTCCCTGATGTGTAGGATACAACTCACTGTACAGGAGATCACTGGTCTGTCTGGACTCGGTGGGTCGAGGGGCTGTATCACTAAAATATACTAAACCTAAGAGCAAGGGGGTAATCAAGCAGAAAAAAGGGACCAAATCGGAATCAAAAAGGTAACCTGTGAGTGAAGGTGGAGGATGTGGAGAAGGCACTCATTAAAGACTTCATATTCCGCTAGAGTCACTTACAACCCAAGGGTATGAACATTGAATTCTCCAACTTGAAGTAATTTCTACGAACTGCCCCCCCTCTCCTTTCTCCCCATAAAGCCTCCACCCCCTTGCTTCCTACCCCGTCTCCCACCTGATCTCCCCTGAGCCCTGGCTGACTTTGCACCTATCTTTCTCCTCCCCCATCTCACCCCCTTCCTCATCAGCTCTGTAGCTCCAAGACTCACAACTCTCTAATCCATTTGACTCACACCTCGTGTGTGGTCATCTCTTGCCTCTGTCCAGCCATCTGCATATCACAAACCTCCCTCGCCTGTGTCCGCCTAGAACCTGCCATGCTTCGTCCACCCCCTCCACTCTTCCAGCGTTCTTTCCTCCCACCACTGCAATCAGTCTGAAGTAGGGCCCCAACCCGAAACGTCACCTATTCATGTTCTCCAGGGATGCTGCCTGGCACAGATGGCAGAGGTTATGGGGAGAAATGGAATGGCGGAGTGGACTTGATGGGTCGAATGGCCTCATTCTACTCCTATTCCGGATGACCTCATGACCATGAGTAACTCCAGCATTAGTGTAGGAAGGAATGTAGACGTTGGCTTACACCAAAGACGGACACCAAATGCTGGAGTAACTAAAACTAAACTTGATTTTCTTTTGAAGGTCTGGATCCCCTAAAAACACTTGCACATTTTGGCTGTCAAAAGTGATAGGGTAGATAATCGGAAGCCTTTCTCCATAGCAGAGATGTCTAAGAGGCTAAGACTTTACTTTAGAGGTACAGCGTGGAAACAGGCCCTTCAGCTCACAGAGTCTGTGCCGACCAGCGATCAGTCCGTACACTAGCACTATCCTTCACAATAAGGACAATTTACAATTTTACCGAAACCTATTAACCAACAAACCTGTATGTCTTTGGAGCTTGGGAGGAAACCGGAGCACCTGGTGAAAACCCACCTGATCACAGGGAGGGCATACAAAATCCATCCGGATAGCACGTGGTCAGGATCTCTGGTGCTGCAAGGCAACAACCCAACCACAGCACCACTGTGCCAAGATGATAGGGGTTTAAGGCACGGACTAAGAGGGGTAGATGGGATCATAGGGAGATTTTTCTTCACCCAGAGGAGGGGTAGGAATATCGAGCACACTGTATACGTGGGTGGTGGAGGTAGACATTCACACACATTCAAGGCGAGCACTTGAATCCAAAAGCAGAGAAAGCTGAGGACCAAGTATTTGTGAATGGGCTTCCGGGTGGATACTTGATAGCTTGAACGATGATGGGCTGAGTGGCGTCTCAATACTCTGATGCTGCGGCTTTATTATTCACTGCCATCTCTTTCTGAATCTCGGCTTCCTCCTCTCTCTTTTCGAAAGATAACAGGTACGTTCACACTATTTTTAATTAATGCTGACCTTAATGGAGAATTAGGTTTTAACCATCTTCGAGGAAACGCTAATCAGCTTGTTGAAAAATAAGCTGCTATACAATTTCTTTTCTTGAGCTGTCACTCTGAATTCTCAATAATCATGTAATGAGACATCAGCCTAGCAGCTCTCCCAGGAGGCTTGCTTTATAATGTTTGGCAGCAACGTCTCTTGTGTAAGTGCGGAATCTAAAGTGCTAAGCAGATGATTAAGGCGACTGTGCAATTCAGCGTTTCGCTTATATAATAATTCCAGCTAAGCCAGTTACATTATAAGCAAATACAGTTAACCATATTGGATGTTTTAACAGCAAAGCACTTGTGTTCTGTATTTAATATTTTAAGAGTTCATTCCTAGCCTGCTGATTTAACTTTGAAAAATAGATAGTGGAACGCAGATGGGATGATCTTACAGAGGTGTATGAAATCATGAGAGGAATAGATCAGGTAGATGCTCAGAATCTATTTTACTCAGAGTAGGGGAATCGAGGACCAGAGGACATAGGTTTAAGCTGAAGGGGGAAAGATTTAATAGGATTCTAAGGGGTCATTTTTTCACACAAAGGGTGGTGGGTGTATGGAACGAGCTGCTGGAGGAGGTAGTTGATGCAGGGACTATCGCAACATTTAAGAAGCAATTAGACAGGTATATGGATAGGACAGGTTTGGAGGGCCAAACGCGGGCAGATGGGATTAGTTTTGATGGGACGTTGGTCAAGTTGGGCTGAAGGGCCTGTTTCTATGCTGTATGGCTCTATGACAATAGATTAGTAAGAGCCCAAAGTATGGGTAACCATAGAGATAACAGGCAAGGCGATGACATTCATTTATTCAGGATTACTTGATTGCAAGATACTGTATTAACACACTGAAGAGTCCTATCTATTATACAGCCAGAGGGAGACCCTTGGACTACCTTCAATTGGACTTTATATTGCACTAAATGTTATTCCCTTTATCATGTATCTGTACTCCATGGATGGCTCGATTGCAATCATACATAGCTTTTCTGCGGACTGGTTAGCATGCACCAAAAGCTTTTCACTGCACATGTGACAAGCACTTAAACTAAACTAAACTAAACCAGAGATAGGCCTGCAGTAAAGAGAGTTGGGATAATGATATGTCTAAGTAGGACCGGGACTCGCTTTGTGTTCTAATGACGAATAAATTGTGCCAAGTGCAATGATAGCAGCATTTCTTGATGACACCAAATTGGCAAACTCAGAGGAAATTTGGCAGTGGAACAGAAGATAACAAAGTAGGCAGACAGGTGGCTAATACAGTTCCGTGTGGAGAAGCGTGAAGTAATAAACGAGCTGTTAAAGGATGAAGACGTTTCAGAGGAGCAGAATATTTGTGGAGATGTTGGGGGTAAAAGTGGAGGCGGTGATTAAGGGAACGGGGAGCCAGGAGATCTTTAACAAGTGAAATGCGGATTTTCGGAAAGACCTTGAAAGAAGAAATGTGCAGGAAGGAACTGCAGATGCTGGTTTAAAACGAAGATAGACACAAAGTGCTGGAGTAACTCAGCGGGGCTGGCGGCATCTCTGGAGAGAAGGAATGGGTGACGTTTCAGGTCGAGACCCTTCTGAAGACTCGACCAGAAACGTCACCCATTCCTTCTCTCCAGAGATGTTGCCTGTCCCGCTGAGTTACGCCAGCATTTTGTATCTATCCGAAGGAGAAATGGAGTTCTGCGTTACACAGAAAGAGGCATGGAAATTGTTACAAAGCATTAATTCTCCATTTGTGAAGATATTTATTCATCCATAAACATTAGTTCTATGTTATCCCACTTTCACATCACTCCCGACACACTAGGGGTAACTTACCGAGGCCAATTAACCTACAGTTCTGAAAAATGATTAGAGCACAAAGTGCTGGAGCAACTCAGTGGGTCAGGCTGCATCCCTGGAGGACATGGATAGGTGATGGTTTGGGCTAGGACCACCTTCAGATTGATTGTGGTAGTGGGGAGAAAGCTGGAAAAGAGGTGGGGGCAGGACAAAGCCAGGCGGGTGATAGGTGGATACAGATGAGGACAAAGCCAGGCGGGTGATAGGTGGATACAAATGAGGACAAAGCCAGGCGGGTGATAGGTGGATACAAATGGGGGGGGGAGGAGGCTTGACTAGCAGATAGCTTGACAAAGGCTAGAGATGAAAAGGAAACAAAAAGTTTCAGATGAGGAGAGAAGAGGAGTATGATGGTAATCTAGGTTACCTATGTAGATCTGGGAAAGCTCTTATATGACCTTTGTCACCAACACAACATTTAAGAAATGCTCAGACAGATACATGGAGGAATATGTGCCAAAGACAGGCAGGTGGAGCTAGTACAGATGGGGCATGTTGGTCGGTGTGGACAAGTTGGGCTGAAGGGCCTGTTTCCACGCTGTATGACTGTATAACCTTGGGCAATTTTCTACAATGATTGACTGTAGAAGACATGGAACCCGATGAAGCACCTCGACACAGTAAAAAATATGCGATTCAGTACGCTTTGAAATTAAACAATCAGGAACTGAAACAGTGAGAGCTTTTGGATCGTTCTGTTAAAAATCCTGGATCCAAAGATATTTTCAATTAGAATCTAATGGTGCACATTACAATGTGTTCTTCACTGCAGCAACACAGTTGGATGTATCAGCAGTGAAATCAATGGGCCATTCCAATAGAGTTCAGGAAACCCTGCTACCATGCAAAGACCAGCTGCGGTGCTTTTGAAGCAAACTCTGGAGTAACATCAGCAGCTGGAACGCCACGCCAGCCCGTGCCCAGAGCCCGTGTCTGAGCTGCCAAACACTGTCGGGCACTGGGCAAGGCCATTTTTTGTTTAATTTCAGAAAGACACAAAAAGCTGGAGCAACTCAACGGGTCAGGCAGTATCTCTGGAGAAAAGGAATAGGTGACGTTTTGGGTCGAGACCCTTCTTCAGACTGAGAGTCGGGGGAGAGGGAAACGAGAGGTATAAAAAGGTACATAAATCAAATGAATGAAAGATATGCAAAATGCAAAGAAGTTCAAGGAAAGCTGGAGCCCACAATGGCCCATTGTTGGCTGTGGGGAAGTTGATAATCAGTGATACAAACAGTGAAACTCAGCAGGTCGACAGTGAAACTAGTACGACAACCAGGATGGGAAGGGTAGTCTAGTTTAGAGATGGAGCGAGGAAACCGGCCCTTCAGCCCGCCGAGCCCAGGCTGACCAGTGATCACCCCGTACACCAGCACTATCACACACACTGGGGGCAATGGACAATTTGTACCGAAGCCAATTAACCTACAAACCTGCACGTCTTTGGAGTGTGGGAGGAAACCGGAGCCCCTGGAGAAAACCCACGCAGGTCGCAGGGAGAACGTACAAACTCCGTACAGACAACACTCGTGGTCAGGATGTAACCCGGGTCCCTAACGCTGGGAGGCAGCACCTCTACCGCTACACCACATGTCATCCCATTTATCTGAAAAAGAAAATATGTTTTCTTTTACAGAAAAGTATAAAGAATAAGTAGAGCATCTGTTTGCGTTACAAGCGATATCCAGTATTTGGATAATGGGCTGCCGCTTGGCAAAGGGAGGGAACTCCATCTGCTCCTAATTTTACACCGAGATATCTGCCTGACTATTTCCCCAGGCTGTTGCAATTGCTGGCTTTCAATACAACTGTTCCTCATTGTGACTAAGTAGGTGTTATAAATAACTTCACAAACCTACCATGTTTGGACAATTTGGCAGAGCAATTAAACAGAATGGCATCTGTATCGGGCACTGCAATGGCGGGTGTGCCACCCAGTGTGGATCATGTTCTGCCTTCACTGTCAGCCCACAGATTAAAATGGAGATGCCTTGCGGAGGGGCCAAGGAAGAACAAGGCTCACCCAAAGTTCCAAGCAATGATTTGTAAGGGAATGGATTGAGAGTCATAGTGGCAGACAGAGAGGAAATAGGCCATTTGGCCCACTTGCCCACACCGACCAACTTGTCCCATCTACCCTAGTTCCACTTGCCTGCGATGCCCATATCCCTCTAAACCTCTCCTATCCCTGTACCTATCTAATTTCTGCATGAACTTTGCAATAGTCCCTCCCTCAACTACCGCCTCCAGCAGCTCGTTCCATAGACCCACCACCCTTTGTAGTGAAAAAGTTACTTCTCAGATTCCTGTAAACTTTTTCCCCCCTCACCCTCAACCTATGCCCCGTGGTTCACGAGGTTTGAGGAAACTTTGGACTTTTAAAGTTTAGACTTTAGTCTTTAGAGATACAGCGCGGAAACAGGCCCTTCGGCCCACTGAGTCCGCACCGACCAGCGATCCCCACATTCACAAGCACTACCCTGCACATCAGAGACTATTTACAATTTTTAATTAACCGACAAAGCTGTACATCTTTTGAAATGTGGGAAGAAAACGGTGGAAATCCACGCGGTCACGGAGAGAACGTACAAACTCCGTACAGACAGCACCCATAGTCAGGATAGAACCCGAGTCTCTGGCGCTGTAAGGGCAGTAACTCTACTGCTGTGCCACCATTTGTCCTGGTAGCATTGCAGGGTCGGCCTGGCCAAGTGTATTCAAAATGTAAGTTTAAATGAAGCGTATTTAAGATTTAAGTTTAAAATTAAGTTCTAAATTTGACTTTGTTAACAAAAATTCAATTTCCACCCATTTGAGAACCTCTGCCTGGCCTCGTTAGGAACTTTCGAGTCACTGATAAATGGACTACTTTTGATTTGCCTTTTTTTAAAGACAGCCTGCGTTCTCCTCCTAATTATAACCAAGAATTAGAAACTTTTAGGAACAGCTTTCACTGATCTTAGCATTGGGAGCATCAAACAACAGCCCATTAAATAATAGTGCGGTACCTCAGCCAGCAAAATGTCGCAGATAATAAATTATCTGACTTACAACTCCCTCCAGGATTCCTGCTAAAAAATCTAGAGAAAACCAACATCCTGAATAAAATGAATGCACATTTCACTGGGGTAAATCAATCTATCTGTTTCATAAACAGAGTGGAATATCATACAACGGTATCAGTTCTGGCATGCGGGAAGGAGCTGCAGATGCTGGTTTACACCGAAGATAGATATGAACAGCTGGAGTAACTCAGCGGGTCAGGCAGCATCGCTGGAGAAAAGGAATGGGTGATGTTTCCGATTGTGATCAATCATTTCACCAATTTGAGAGTTAGGTTTTTGCGGTAGAGTTGCTGCCTTACCCAGGGTTCGATCTGACTACAGGTGCTGTCTGTACGGAGTTTGTACGTTCTCCCCGTGATCACGCGGATTTCCTCCGGATTCTCCGTTTACCCTCGCACTCCAAAGACGTACTGGTTTGTAGGTTAATTGGCTTCGGTAAAAATGGTAAATTGTCCCTAGTTGGTAGGATAGCGCTATTGTGTGGCGATCGCTGGTCGGCTTGGACTCAGTGGGCCGATGGGCCTGTTTCCACGCTGTATCTCTGCTTATTCATTCATGAGATGTTTAGTTTCGAGTCTAAACTAAACATCCCGTGAATGAATAAGCACAATCCCAACCAAGTTAGTGAGTCAGGAATGGCAGATAGTCCCCTTCCCAGAGGCAAGGCAAGTGCGTGGCGGATGGAAGCTTGCTAAAGGAAAGGGTGAGGGATAGATATAACACGACGATTTATAAAACTAACACTTCAAGTTGATGACCTTTCAATGAACTGCATCTCTCTCCGAAGATGCCATTCCATTGATTTATAATCATAGCCTCTGAAAATCCATCTAAGTGCTGTATTAGCCCCACTGTTAACAGTCCCATTTGTGAAAGAGCCGAGAACTAGGGGTCATAAATACAAGATAGCTGTTAATAAATTCAAAGAGGGGAATACAAGAAAGGATGGAGCATGTGACTTATTATCTTTAGAGACACAGTGCGGAAACAAGCCCACTGTGTCTGCGCCCACCAGCGATCACCCTGTACACTACCTCTGTCCTACACACTGGGGACAATTTACAATTTTACCAGATTTTACCGAAGCAAATTAACCTACAAACATGAAACTGGAGAAAACGCACGTGCTGATAGGGCGAATCTACAAACTCCGTATAGAGAGCAGCCATAGTCAGGGTCTCTGGTGCAGTAAGGCAGCAGCTCTACCGCTGTGCCACTGGGTTACCCGCCAGTTACCTGCTGGCATAGTTGGCATGAGTAAACTCTGTGAGAATAGAAGGATGTATGTACAAAATCATGCGAGGAATAGATCGGGTAGATGCACAGAGTCTCTTGCCCAGAGTAGGTGAATCGAGGACCAGAGGACATAGGTTTAAGGTAGAGGGGAAAAGATTTCATAGGAATCTGAGGGGTAACTTTTTCACACAAAGGGTGGTGGGTGTATGGAACAACCTGCCAGAGGAGGCAGTTGAGGCAGGGACTATCCCAACATTTAAGAAACAGTTAGACTGGTACATGGATAGGACAGGTTTGGAGGGATGTGGGCCAAACGCGGGCAGGTGGGACTGGTGCAGCTGGGACATGTTGGCCGGTGTGGGCAAGTTGGGCCGAAGGGCCCGTTCCACACTGTATCACTCTATGAATCGATGATATGTTGAATTAGATGGGGCGGGAAGGGGCTTGTGTGCAGTGTAAACACTAGCACAAAGCACCAGACACAGCGATGAAAATACTGTATATACTTTTCCATCGGTTATGTGGATGAAGACTCAATGTCTGCTTGCAACATTGTACAGTGTTGGTGTGGGAAGAATTAACGTCCCCAAGATAAATGCCTCCCCTACCCATGACCCCTAATCCTGAGAATAAACAATAACATACCTCAGAATAAATGTCTTTTCATTGCTATAACAGCCTGGCCTGTTGTAGCAACATTTGATCTGTTGCCTCTGCCCCAGGCTCTTTATATCATAGACGTGTGTTTGCTTTATTTCTCTTTACAAGGCCATCAGAATTAGACTTCTCTTCACGTCAAGCCCAATTCCTGATGATGTCGCTCTCTGACCTCTGAAAATCCTCCCCTAAACGTCTCCACTTATCTCTCGGAACCTCCCTAAAACCACCTCTTTCACCAAACTTTGATCACTTCTTATCCCTCCTGAAAAAAGGACTTGCATTTTATATAGTAACTTGCAAGCTCAGACAAAGGAATGTTACATCTTTTGCAAAAACCGTTTTCAAAGAACAATCTCTGTTGTAGTGTGGGGCACATGGCAGCCAATGTCCCATCAACAGCAAAATCCCATAATCAATCCGTCAATCTGCTTTAATGATGTGCATCTCATGAAGTATATTTCACTCAGGACAGTGCGGCAAAGTGGCACAGCGGTAGAGTTGCTGCCTTACAGCACCAGAGACCCGGGTACAATCCTGACTATGGGTGCTGTCTGTACAGAGTTAGTATGCTCTCCTTGTTTCCGCTTTTTCCTCCCACACTCCGAAGACGGACATGTTTGCAGGTTAAATGTGTGGGAAGGAACTGCAGATGCTGGTTTACATCGAAGATGGACCCAAAATACTGGAGTAACTCAGCGGGCCAGGCAACATCTCCAGATAGAAGGAATGGGTGACGTTTCGGTCAAGACCCTTCTTCAGACTTTGGTAAAATTGAAAATTGTCCCTAGAAGTAGGATAGTGCTAGTGTACGGGGTGATCGCTGGTCAGTGCGGACTCGGTGGGCCGAAGGGCCTGTTTCCATGCTGTATCTCTAAAGTCTAAAAGTAAAGTCAATGAGATTATGACCCTTGCTCTTCCAAACAAGTTGCAAAATCGGTGGGAGAATCTCAATCAAGAGGATGTAGTTAGAAGAGTTAAAAGATAAGAGGTGTTATTTAACACTGAGTTTGAACTTCCTCTTGCAGGTGAATCTCTGGAATTCTCTATCCTAGAGTGTTATAATGGCTAGATCATGAATGGTGTTTAAAAAGGAGATAGATAAATATTGGAAAGATCGTGGAATTCAGGGCTACGGAGAGTTGGCCTGGTAGAGGGTTTGAGACAGAGTAGATCAGCTATGATCTTATTGAACGTAGCTATGATACAGTCTAGTCATTAGTAGGTTTGGTGATTGGGAAAAAAATTGGGAAAGAGAAGACAATGTGTGAAAATGTGAAGTTGTTCACTTTACACTTTACTTTAGACATTATACTTTGGAGATAAAGCATGGAAACAGGCCCTTCGGCCCATCGAGCCCATGCCGACCAGCGATAACCCCCATACACTAGCACTATCCTACACACTAGGGACAATTTACAATTTTACCAAAGCCAATTAACCTACAAACTTGTACCTCTTTGGAATGTGGGGGGAAACTTGAGCACCTGGAGAAAACCTACGTGGTCACAGGGAGAACATACAAACTCCGCACAGACAGCAGCCGTAGTTTAGTAAAAATTTGTTTGAAGTCTTTCCCTGTCCTTGATTTCGGTCTGAGCTTTGATCCTAACACTAAAAGCTGTTATAAAATGAGTTTTTTTTAATCAGCAGCAGAAGATTAACACACATCCTTCATTGTGATGCTGAATGCTGAAAGGTTGATTGGGGAGAGCTGCTCCCTCTGCTGTCGACCCTCGGTTGTGCAGCTAGTTTAATGGAGAAACAATGAAGTCAAGTCAAGTGTTTTATTGTTATATACTAGACCAAGTGGACCCGTTGGGCCCAAATCTCTTCTGCATTAGTGGAGCACCCTCTCCTCCCCCACTCCCCCTCCCTCCCTCCCCTCCCCTCCCTCCACTTGCTGAGTTACTCCAGCACTTTGCGTCTTTTTTTTGGTTCACTAGGGAGTTGCCTGGAATGGATTAGTTCAGTTATGAGGAGGGACCAGATAGGCTGGGCCTGCTGTGACTGAGCGGGCACCAGACTGAATATATAAACTGATGAAAGGCATTGATAGGGCTGGTAGTAAATGGATCGCAGGGGTGACTGAAACAGGAGGGCATAGCTTTAAGGTAAGAGACATGTAGTTCAGAGGGAATCTTTTCTTCCAGAAGATAGTTGGAAAGCACTACCTGATGGAGAGGCAGATACTTTCACAATATCTAAGAAATACTAAGAAATCACCAAGGCTTTGAAGGCCGTGGACCAACTTCCGGTAAATGGGGTTAGTACAGATGAGCATTTGATAGGTGCCATGTTCATAGAACAAACAATAGTGCAGTAGTGGCCCACTATGTCCATGCTGTACCAGATGCCAACTTGAACTCGTCTCCATTGCCTGCACATGGTCCTTATCCATGTGCCTATCTAAAAGCCTCTTAAATGCCACTAATGTTTCTGCCTCCACTACAACCCCTGGCAATGTGTTCCAGGCACCAGTCACTCTCTATGTAAAAAATAATTGTCCCGCACATCTCCTTTAAACGTTGCCCCACTCACTTTAAACCTACGAATGGGAAAAAGGAGCTGAATGTCCCGAAGATTTGAATTCCCCAGGTGCCACGATGATATTCACATGTTTCTGGATTGATAATCGGCGTGCCTGGATGCCAGGGCAGTAGATCAACAATCAATGCCACCATGCCAGTCTGGAGCCTATGATAACCTTAACCCAGATTAGGAGTCGTAATCATACAGCATGGAAACAGGTCCTTCAGCCCAACATGCCCACACCGATCAACATGTCCCATCTATATTGTCCCACCTGCCTACATTTAGCCCATATTCCTCTAAACCTATCCAATTTTAGACTTTTTTAGATTTAGAGATACAGCGCGGAAACAGGCCCTTCGGCCCACCGAGTCCGCGCCGCCCAGCGATCCCCACACATTAACACTATCCTACACACACTAGGGACAATTTTTTAAAAACATTTGCCCAGCCAATTAACCTACATACCTGTACGTCTTTGGAGTGTGGGAGGAAACCGAAGATCTCGGAGAAAACCCACGCAGGTCATGGGGAGAACGTACAAACTCCGTACAGATGGCGCCCGTAGTCAGGATCGAACCTGAGTCTCCGGCGCTGCTTTCGCTGTAAGGCAGCAACTCTACCGCTGCGCCACCGTGCCGCCCTATCCCCATGCACCTATCTAAATGTTTTTTGAAATGTTACGATTGTACCTGTCTAACCCCTCCGGAAACGCGGCCCATACACCCACCACCCTTTGTGTAAAAAGGTTACCCTCAGGTTCCTGTTAAATCTTTCCCTCCTCAGCTTGAACCTTTGTCCTCTGGTTCTCGAAATCTCCGACTCTGAGCAAGAGACTCTGTGTGTTTGCCCGATCTATTCCTCTCACGATTTTGTAGAGTTTTATATAATGTGACACTTCATCCTCCGGCACGACTCCAAGGAACACAGTCCAAGTCTGCTCAGCCTCTCCCTTTCACTCAGGTCCTTGAGGCCTGGCAACATCCACGTAAATCTTCTCTGCACTCTTTCCAGCTTGACAACAAGCCTTCGAGCAGGTGGTAGGGTGGAGCATCAGGAAGTGCTGCTGCCTCCCAGCCCCAAGGTCCTGAGTTCGATCCTGACCTCGGGTGACATCCAGGTGGAGCATTCAAGTTCTCCCTGTCACTCTGAGCATTCGAGTTTCCTCCCGCATCCCAAAAATGGTGCCGATAGTTGAATAAGCTTTTATAAATTACCACTGAGGGTAGATTAATGGCAGTGGGAAGTTGATGGGCAATGGATAGAGAGAATGAGTGTCAGTGTGGGTAGAGAGGAATAGAACACACACAGGGGATTGCTTCTTTGCCAGCCCATGTGGGCCGAATGGCCTTCTATTCACGACAAAAAGCTTACCATATGACCTATTCACCATTTAATTCATGAGAGCAAAGATTTTGCATTTGGTGATTCTAAAACTAATGCTGGTTGTCGAACTTAATTTATGAATAAATAAATAATCGGCATGAAGGAAGTAGATTTCTTTAAAATCTTGCAGGTTACCCTTTCGTGTTTAAATGTGTAGGTTAATCCTGTGAAAATGCTTCCCAAATGCCCCCTCAGTAATTAATCTCTCTCAGAAAACTGCTTTTGTCATTAATCTCAAATAAATTACAGGCTGACTTTAACACGACACTTCACTTATTTAGTCAGGCCACAGGTATAGGGAAAAAAACTGCTAAATGGAACTTAAACTCAAGACTGTCTCTGATAAAGCACCAGCTCCAGATTTTTAATGCAATTTATTAATGAAAGTCAAATGAAGGAGGAAGTAAGTGCCTGTTACACAGCCGGTCTGGAACTTCTTGCTGTCGATCTAATCAAATCTAATCATGCCCTGATTTAATCGCAGAATGTTTGCTTACCTGTAACTGTTTAAGAACGGGTTGTAAATCCGTCCCTTGCACTCCCTTAATATTGATCGCAGCAGGGGAGCACTATTAATTTCACTCGACAATGGTTCAATGGTTCCTTCATCATCACGTGGAGAACGCTGGCCAGTCCATCATGGGTACTGACCTCCCCACCATCGAAGGGATTTACAGGAGTGGCTGCCTCAAAAATGGAGCCAGCGTCATCAGAGACTCACACCACCCTGGCTGCACACTCACTACCCCTGCCACCGGGCAGAAAATACAGGAGCCTGAAAACTGTAACGTCCAGGTTCAAGAACAGCTTCCTCCCTACAGCCAGCAGGCTATTAAACACGACAATCTCAAATAGGCGCTGAACTAGACAGACTTGGGGGCTTTGGATTTGTCTTTTTGCGCTATTATTGTGTGTGTGTGTGTGTGTGTGTGTGTGTGTGTGTGTGTGTGTGTGTGTGTGTGTGTGTGTGTGTGTGTGTGTGTGTGTGTGCGCGCGGGTGCGTGTGCGTGTGCGTGTGGAGAAAATGGGGAGGTGATGTTTCGGATTGGGACCCTTCTTCAGACTGATTGCGGGGGGGGGAGTGGGAAAAGAATACTGGGAGAGAAGGGTTTTTTTTTGTTTGGATTGCTGCAAAGTGAATTACAAACCTCAATAATGTATCTTTCAACCAATTCAATTCAATTCTTCCCATTTCATTATTTAGTCATTATCAGATTTCTCTCTGAGGGAGATGACCTTGCATAAAATGGCAGCCATGTTCCAATGTGGAAACAATAGCTACATCTCAAAAGTACAAAGCTCCACAGAAATATACCTGGTCACTTATACGTTGAATGTGGAACAAAAGATCAGAGAAATCAATAGCAGTGAGCTTCGAAGGTAGACACAAAATGCTGGAGTAATTCAGCGGGTCAGGCAGCATCTCTGGAGAGAAGGAATGGGTGACGTTTCGGGTCGAGACCCTTCTTCAGACTGACCCGAAAGGTCACCCATTTTGTGTCTACCTTCGATTTAAACCAGCATCTGCAGTTTTTTTCCTATACCTGTGGGCATGATTGCACACATAAGTTGGGTTATTAGTTTGCAATTCCAAATATCAGTGTTTATTTCAGTTTAATTTACAGATTCAGCATGGTAACAGGCCCAACCAATGATCACCCTTCCACCAACATTTCCGTCACCTACAACAGGACCCCACCACTGGCCATATCTTCCCATCCCCTCCCCTCTCTGCATTCCGCAGAGACCGTTCCCTCCGCAACTCCCTGGTCCACTCGTCCCTCCCTACCCAAACCACCCTAACCCCGGGCACTTTCCCTTGCAACCGCACGAGATGCAACACCTGTCCCTTTACCTCCCCCCTCAACTCCATCAAAGGACCCAAACATTCTTTCCAGGTGAGACAGAGGTTCACCTGCACCTCCTCCAACCTCATCTATTGCATCCGCTGCTCTAGATGTCAACTCATCTATATCGGCGAAACCAAGCGCAGGCTCGGCGATCGCTTCGCTGAACACCTGCGCTCGGTCCGCATTAACGCAACTGATCTCCCGGTGGCCCAGCACTTTAACTCCCCCTCCCATTCCCAGTCTGACCTCTCTGTCATGGGTCTCCTCCAGTGCCATAGTGTGGCCCGCCGGAAATTGGAGGAGCAGCACCTCATATTTCGCCTGGGCAGTTTGCGGCCCGGTGGTATAAACGTCGACTTCTCCAACTTCAGATAGCTCCTCTGTCCCTCCTTTCCCCTCCTCCTTCCCAGATCTCCCTCTATCTTCCTGTCTCCACCTATATCCTTCCTTTGTCCCACCCCCGACATCAGTCTGAAGAAGGGTCTCGACCCGAAACGTCACCCATTCCTTCTCTCCCGAGATGCTGCCTGACCTGCTGAGTTACTCCAGCATTTTGTGAATAAATCACCCTTACACTAGTTGTAGGTTATCCCAGTGTTTGCATCCTGCACTCCCGGGCAATTTACAGAAGCTGATTATCCTACAAAACTCTACGTCTTTGGAGTGTGGGAGGAAACCGGGGCACCCACCCGGAAACGGGGAGCACGTACAGACTCCGTATCGACAACACTCCCACTCAGGGTCGAACCCGGGTCTCTGGCGCTGTAAGGCAGCAGCTCTACCGCAGCGCCACCGTGCCCCACCAGGTGGCAGCATATTGAGACGAAAGAACTTTACAAAGATCTCCGTGGCACCTCTGGCATCCCTGGAGGTGTATAATTGGGGGAGGACGAAGAGAGGGAGGAAGGGGTGAGTAGCACGGTGGTAGAGGGAAGGATTCATAGACCACCTTTAACATCGGACGTCACGGCATCCCCAAGCCACTGAGACCCAATGACGTAATCCTGGTGGAAACACAGTTTTCATCTGCAAATGCAGCAGCCAATTTGGGCGCACCAAGGTTCCACAAGCAGCTATTTGACAGTGACCAGCTCATCTGTTGGTAATATTGCCTGAGGGACACATGTGGATCAGGCACCACGGATGACTTCTCTGTATTTTGTTGGAATTCATACCCAATAGTCTGATTACAAATGCACCCCCAATGGTGCAGCACTCCCCAGGATTGCACTCTCACCCACTTACCACAGCAGGACTTGAGTGGTTAATTAACCCTGCTAATCAAGTCTCCCGCTTGCTTGCTGTAAATGCTTTAAAGAGGGGACAGAGGTGGTGCAGCAGCTAAAATTCCAGACTAGTAGGTCGACCATGGGCCTGGGCATGTGTTTGCTGATCTACACTCAGCACAGTGGTGCAGCTGGTAGAGCTGCTGCCTCACAGTGCCAGAGGCCCGCGTTTGATCCTGACCTCCGGTGCTGTCTGTGTGGCGTTTGCACGTTCTCCCCTGTGACAGCGCCGATTTGTTGAGGCCGCACATGGAATATGGTGTTCAGTTTTGGCCACCCTAGAATGTCGTTAAGCTGGAGATGGAACAGAGAAGATTTACTAGGATGTTGCCAGCACTTGAGGGCCTGAGCTATGGGGAGAGGCTGAGCAGGCTAGGACTATTCCTTGGAGCGCAGGAGGCTGAGGGGTGAACCTATCATCGGGTCATGGATAGGATGAATGCGCACTGTATTTTACCCAAAGTAGGGGGATCAAGAACCAGAGGACCTGGGTTTAAGGTGAGTGGTAAAAAGTTTAATAGGAACCTGAGGAGCAACATTCACACAGAGGGTGGTGGGTGTATGGAACATGCTGCCACAGCAGGTAGCTGAGGCAAGTGCGATAACAACATTTAAAAGACAATTGGACAGGTACATGGATAGGAAAGGTTTAGAAGGATGTGGGCTAAATGTGGGCAGATGGTACTGGTGTAGATGGGGCATCATGGGCAAGTCGGGCCAAAGGGCCTGTTTCTGCCCTGTAAGACTATAATTTCCTCCGGGAATTCCAGTTTCCATCTACATCCCAAAGACGTGCAATTCTGTGGGTTAATTGGTCTCTGTAAATTGCCCCTAGGTGTGTAGGGAGTGGATGAGCAAATGGGATAAGGTAGAACTGGTGCGAGCGGGCGGTTGGTGGTTGGCGTGGACTCGGTGAGCCTGCTTCCATGTGGTGTCTCTAAAACTCAGCTGTTAGCGGGTTTAGTGCCTGGTTGTACCACGATGAGTTAAATGGCACAGACCTTTGCAGATCCATCAAGATGTATTTAGTGAATCACAGAGTGTAGCAGTGAGTCAGTCACCCACATCAACAATCAGTGGCGCGACAGAGGGATGGATGAAGCTACCGCAGCAATGTGGTTCCATTGCAAACCACTTTACGGTTCCTTCAGAGAAAGCTTTAGATTAACCGTAATGTACGCAGCCTTGCCTCTCCTGGGGCAGCAGCAGTATTGTTCTGCTGGCAGGGAGAACTCGTATATCATCATCATGTAACTTGCTCCTTCCTCTTTATCCAGGTTCTTACATCTGACGAAATGTGTAGGAAGGAACTGCAGAAGCTGGTTTAAACTGAAGATAGACACAAAAAGCTGGAGTAACTCAGCGGGACAGGCAGCATCTCTGGAGAGAAGGAATGGGCGACGTTTCGGGTAGAGTTTGAATAAGGGTCTCGACCCGAAACGTCACCCATTCCTTCTCTCCAGAGATGCTGCCTGTCCCGCTGAGTTACTCCAGCATTTTGTGTCTTATCTTCGGTTTAAACCAGCATCTGCTGATCCTTCCTACACTACTGATTTGTTACTCGGGGGTGAGATGCCACATTCTGCCACAGCTCCACTGCTGCATGACTGGACCCCCCCCAGCCATAGTGGGCCCTGCCCTTCCACCCATGGCCTTGGCCGCACCATGGAGCTTGAATCACCTTCCCAGTCCCTGATTCCGAGTCGCAAGGTGCCATTCTAGAAATCTGAGTGTAGAATCGGGTAGAGCTGCTGCCTCACAGCGCCAGAGATCCAGGTTCAGAGAAACATAGAAAATAGGTGCAGGAGTAGGCCATTCGGCCCTTCGAGCCTGCACCGCCATTCAATATGATCATGGCTGATCATCCAGCTCAGTAACCTGTACCTGCCTTCTCTCCATACCCCCTGATCCCTTTAGCCACAAGGGCCACATCTAACTCCCTCTTAAATATAGCCAATAAACTGGCCTCAACTACCTTCTGTGGCAGAGAATTCCAGACTCACCACTCTCTGTGTGAAGAAATTTTTTCTCATCTCGGTCCTAAAAGACTTCCCCCTTATCCTTAAGCTGTGACCCCTGGTTCTGGACTTCCCCAACATCGGGAACAATCTTCCCGCATCTAGCCTCTCCAACCCCTTAAGAATTTTATATGTTTCAATAAGATCCCCCCTCAGTCTTCTAAATTCCAGCGAGTATAAGCCTAGTCTATCCAGTCTTTCTTCATATGAAAGTCCTGCGATCCCAGGGATCAATCTGGTGAACCTTCTCTGTACTCCCTCTAAGGCTAGAACGTCTTTCCTCAGATTAGGAGACCAAAACTGCACACAATACTCCAGGTGCGGTCTCACCAAGGCCCTGTACAACTGCAGCAGAACCTCCCTGCTCCTATACTCAAATCCTCTTGCTATGAATGTTCAATCCTGACCTCGGGTGCGGAGTTTATATGTTCCCTCTGTGACCAGGTGGGTTTCCTCCGGGTGCTCCGGTTTCCTCCCACATCCCAAAGACATGAGGGTTTCTACGTTAATTGACCCCTGTAAGTTGCACCTGCTGCATGGATGAGTAGATGCGAAAATGGGACAACATGGAACTAGTGTGAACTTGTGCAAGTGGATGAGTTTCAGGTCAGAACCCCTCTTCAACGGGCGATCAAGGGTCGGCATGGACTCAGTGGGCCGAAGGGACTGTTTCCGGGCTCAATGTTTTAGTCAATCCGCCCTCCATCCAGCAAAGAACAAGTGGCACCGCTGCTGCCGATTGCTACTTCCTTCCTGAGATTATTCATCTTTCAACATATTCCAGGGTGTCATTTCCACTGCATTATGGTACAAGGTTTTCCTTTTATTGAAATAAACTTGCTCACAAAAACTACAACTATTCATGGAGTTTATTGGAAATCAAGGATCCAGTGGATGGGGATTACACGTTTAAAAGACTTCATTAAAAATTCATGTAAGAAGGCACAAAATTCAGAGAATTTGAAAGCAATTAAAATGTTTAATGTCTAACACTGGGAAGTGCAAACAGTAAGATTTCATAGTCTTTCACATCCTTAGAACGTCTCAAAGCACTTTACAGTCAATGAATTAATGTAGAGGCATGATCCCAGATGTAATGCAAGTAAAATAGAAACCAGGAGGCAGGAAACTGTCGCTGGCTTGACTTCCATTTCACATCCAGAGTGATTACGTTATCTCCCTTTCACCATTCCAGGGGGAAATCAGGATCAGGCCACCAGTGGTGAAAGGACAAAGCGACTGATTGATCCTCACCACGGATACAGCCTGGCCTGCTGAATATTCCCAGCTTTCAGTTTAGTTTCAGTTTTGGGCAGCACGGTGGCACAGTGGTGGAGTTGCGGCCTTACTGCGCCAGACCCCAATTCGATCCTCATTATGGGTGCTGTCTGTGCGGAGTTTGTACCTGCTCCCCATGACCGCGTGGGTTTTCTCCGGGTGCTCTGGTTTCCTCCCACATCCCAAAGACGTACAGGTTTGTAGGCTAATTGGCTTTGGTTAAAGATTGTAAATCGTCAGTAGTGTGTAGGATAGTGCTAGTGTACGGGGTGATTGCCGGTCGGTGCAAACTCGGTGTGCACTTATCAACTGCGTTTAATTTAGAGATACAGCACGGAAACAGGTCCTTCGGCCCACCGAGTCTGCACCGACCAGCCATCCCACATTTACAATGTTACCGAAGCCAATTAACCGACAAACGTGAACGGCTTGGAGTGTGGGAGGAGACCGGAGCACCCGGAGAAAAGTTACGCAGGTCACAGGGAGAACATACACACTTGGTACAGACTGCACCCGTATCAAGATTGAACCCGGGTCTCTGGCGCTGTAAGGCAGCAACTCTACCACTGTGCCACCGCGCCATCCTTTGTTTAAGGGGCCTTCATGCCCGAAAGAGATCCATCATTTGATCAGTGTGCCTGGTCTTCAATGAGGCCTCTGCTGCAATCCCCTCCTCCTAGGCCAATCTCTGCCGCTGTAGCTTCCATCGACTGGCACAGTGTCTCTGGTCACAGATCTGAACACCACGGGTGGCACCTACAAAGGCTTGGCCCTGCCAAGAGTAGCCAGGGCATCTGACCACAAGAGCATTGATACTTTTGATTGCTAGCAGGCTGGCTTCTTGAAGTCTGAATGATTAACTTAAAGATCTTCACAGTAAAATTAATACTGAGGGGGAACCAAATGGAAAACATTCAGAGTCTTGACAGGGGTGGGTGTAAATATAAGACGGGGTGGGGGGGAGAAAGCTGAACTACAGGACATCAACCCGTATAAATAAAGCAGGGGATTCAGGAATTCTTCACACGCACCCACGAACACACACACACACACACACACTCACGTGCACACACATGGTCAAACTCACAATTACTTGAGTAATTGAGGCAAATGATATACAACGGGAGATTAAGGGAATACTGACGGAGTCAGATGAAGTTGCAGAGAGTGGTCCATTAAACACCAGAAGCAATCGCCCGAAAGGACACAAAATGATGCAGTAACTCAGCAGGTCAGGTAGCGTCTCTGGAGAACATGGGTAGGTGATGTTTCGGGTCGGGACCCTTCTTCACACTGATTGTAGGAGGGGGAAGTGGTGAGAAAGCTGAGAGAGAGGAAGGGCAGGACAAAGCACATCAGGTAATAGGTGGACACAGGTGAGGAGGGGGCTTCGATTGGAACAGAGCTCAGCGATTCCAGCAGAAGATGTGAGACGGACGGGTTGGAGAGCTGTGAATTGTGAAGCCAGAGGAAGGAGCACAGGAGGAGGAGGAGGAGGAGGAGGGGAGGAAAGCGATCGCCCGGGTGCAGTTCCTGCGCCTGTCTTCCCACTCTGCAAACATTCACTGCCAGACAGTCACCTCCTGACATGAAGGCAGCTCAATAGTCCTGTGACTGTGCCGTCTCTCCGGGCTGCAGGTTGGTGCAGAGTCTGTGCATCTGGTTCAGTGACTCGGTGAGGAAAGTCCCAATGGTGTTAATCTCCATTAGAGTCAGGTTGTCCAGCTAGAGGCAGGGCGGGGAGGGGGGAAATCAGAGAGAGAAGGCGTGAACATCGATTAAAAAAACCCTCCCACCAAACCATCACAGAATATTAAAACGCCAGCTGTGTCGATACCTTACTGCATTCGCCAGCACAGCTCACACTCACTGATGCTCATGATCGTTAAACACCAGCTTACCGATGAAACAAGACCCCTGCAGTTTCACAGCAGGCTGTGAGTTCAGTTTACCGTAGTTTAGTTTATTGTCACGTGTACCGAGGTACAGTGAAAAGCTTTTGTTGCGTGCTATCCAGACAGCGGAAAGACCACACATGATTACAATTGAGCCATTCACAGTGTGTAGACACATGACAAGAGAATAACATTTAGTGTAAGGTAAAGCCAGCAATAAGTCCGAACAAGGATAGTCCGAAGGTCTCCAATGAGTTCTCTGGCTGCGTGCGGTCGGATGATTCAGTTGCCCGATGACAGCTGGGAAGAAACTGTGGTGCCCTTCACTAACACTTGCCATTCTTGTGCCACATAGGATGATGCAGAAATCCCACCAGGGACCACACTGTGTGCTACGGTGCAGTTTGTGAACTGTACGTCATACGGATGACCCTCAGACCAGCAACGCAGACTGAAATACTACATCAGAGGCAAAGCTCTTCCACTACCTGGTCACACGTATAAACCGTGGGTGCCAGGGAACCACGCTCAGGGCCATTGTGTAACCCTTCTCCTCAGCTACACACTGACAGGGTGCTTGAAGCAGCTCCACAGAGAGAGAGACAGAGAGAGACAGACAAACAGAGAGACAGAGAGTGTGACAGAGAGAGAGTGTGACAGAGAGAGAGTGACAGAGAGAGTGACAGAGAGAGAGAGTGACAGAGAGAGAGAGAGAGAGAGAGAGACAGAGAGAGAGAGAGACAGAGAGAGAGAGAGACAGAGAGAGAGAGAGACAGAGAGAGAGAGAGACAGAGAGAGAGAGAGACAGAGAGGGCTCCGCACAACTTGAGCCGCCTTTCCGAGATGCCCAGCGTACCGTTTCGTGATGCGAAGAGACGCTCCTGCACATTCTACACCTCCTTGTCTTCGTACACCATCCTGACACATCTTGGCGGTCTGTGTTACCACCTGAAGACGGGGACGGTCCTCAGTGGGGGTCTCTCTACAAGGGAGTCGTTCCCCTTTACATCGGGGACCTGGGGTGGAGAGTGTTGCACAGAGCGGTGGTGTGTAATAAACTGTTGAGTCGGTTCACGGGCTCGCCGACCGCCTGTATTTTCTGCGGTGACGAAGAGACCGTGTTCCACGTGTATATGGAATGTGAGAGGTTACTGCCCCTGTACCAATATCTGAAGGGGTTGTTCCTCAAGTTTTGGTTACACTTTAGTCCCACGATTCTAGTGTTTGGACACAAGGCAGGGGGTGGGGAGGGTCGTTCGGGGTGGGGAGGGTCGTTCGGGGGGGGTGGGACCTCCCTGTCGGTTTGCTCTTGGGCCTGGCCAAGTTGGCCATTCGCAGGTCCAGGCAGCGGGCGGTCGATGGTCTTGCCAGAGTCGGCTGCCTTCCCCTCTTCCGGGCCTACGTCCGTGCGCGCGTGACCCTAGAGAGGGAACACGCGGTGACCACGGGGACTCTGGAAGCCTTCCGTGGGCGCTGGTCACCGCGGGGGGTTGAGAGCATTGTAAATAATGAAGGCAACATTGTATTATAATGATTACTTGATGTTTTGTAACCTCTGAATGTGGTTTTGATGTGATGTATCATGTGATTGTGCTGAATAAAGTCTTTGAAAAAAAAAAAAAAAGACAGAGACAGACAGAGAGAGTGTGACAGAGAGAGAGAGTGACAGAGAGAGAGTGACAGAGAGAGAGTGACAGAGAGAGAGAGAGTGACAGAGAGAGAGAGAGTGACAGAGAGAGAGAGTGAGAGAGAGAGAGAGAGTGACAGAGAGAGAGTGATAGAGAGTGAATGACAGAGAGTGAGTGACAGAGAGTGAGACAGAGAGAGAAAGAGAGAGACACAAAGGAGTAAAGGGAGCAAAAGGAAAAATGAAACATTAAATAAAGGACAGGCGATCACGAACATGGTGGGGCTGCCTTCTTTACCACAGATCAGATCATGGACATGGCTGCACAGTGCTGCCATGTAGCTCTGGCATTTTCAACTATGTGACAGTGAAGGGCACAAATTTGCAGATTTCTCTGTAGCTAACACTGCAACACTGTATTCTGCACGCTGGTATTTTTCTCTTTGCACCCCCTGTTCAACGGTTCTTCATTGTCACATGTGCAGTAAAATTATTTTATTCCATACAGCTCAGTGAAGTATTGGCAGAACAATGCACAATCCCCAATTAGTACAAAGAGCATAGAAATAGCTCGCTGAGATAGACACAAATGGCTAGAGTAACTCAGCAGGTCAGACAGCATCTCTGAAGAAAAGGAAGGCTCTCGACCCGAAGTATCACGTACTCCTTTCCTCCAGAGATGCTGTCTGACCCGCTGAGTTAATCCAACCTTTTGTGCGTATCTTCGGTTTAAACCGGCATCTGCAGTTCCTTCTTACACAATGGACCGCTTGTGAGAGTCACGAGGTTTGGCCACCATTTTCAAACTCCAGTCTGGTCTATGTGCTTGCTCTTCTGGAATGAGGACTGACACGAGGTCACAATTTTTGTTTAATTTTTATACAGCGGTGTTGGCTGAGGGATGGTTATTTCAAAGGGTGGGGAGCCACTTTGCCTTTGTCACAGATAGTGCAAGAGTTTTCTTTGATGTACACCTTAAGAGTGCAGATGAGATTCCGTTGCCCTGCGGCCCTGGTGCTGTGAAGTTAGCACTAAGCACAACCATCCCGAGCACAAATACTGCCACTACACCAACATTGATGCAAGTTGCTGGGCGTGACTCAATTGCACTCATACATGATTTGAATTGACTAGATAGCGCACAACAACTTGTTCACTGTGTCTCGGACAATAATAAATCAGTATCAACACCTCTCCACTCATCCAGCAAATCAGCACAGACATAGAGAACCCGTCCACACACCTACCTGGTCGGTACACGCAACAATAGACCGGGGCTGAAGTGATTCAGACAAACTGGAGGCAGGAGCGACACAACTTCCAAATTGTACAGGAGACCCTCCATCTCTGTGCACAACCTTCTCAAACCCGACGCACCGGCTCCCCCTGCAGGCTGCCACACAAACAGCAGCCCGGCCAGGTGAAAGGAATCTGTGCTCATTGAAATAACGTGCAAGCTTCATGTGCCACTCATTGTTTCAATCCAAACCCGGCTTGGGAGGCAGCAGAAACATTGATTCACCAACCATTAACCAGCTCTCCTGGCATTTTCTACCAGCCCCCTCACCCACCCCCCCCCCCCCCCCCACCTCTGTCCCTGCACCAAGCACTCTCTCTACACCTACGACAATGACCTTATCTCACCTTTGCAGTGTCCTCCTACTGTCCTTGATCCTTACAAAACAGCCCATATTCTTGGAGGGGCACCAGTGGCACAGCAGTAGAGATACTGCTTTACAGTAGAGATACTGCTTTACAACGCCAGAGACCCGGGTTCGATCCTGACCAGGGACGCTGTCTGTACAGAGTTTGTACGTGCTCCCTGTGACCGTGTGCGTTTTCATATCATATCATATCATATCATATATAGACAGCCGGAAACAGGCCTTTTCGGCCCTCCAAGTCCGTGCCGCCCAGCGATCCCCGTACATTAACACTATCCTACACCCACTAGGGACAATTTTTACATTTACCCAGCCAATTAACCTACATACCTGTACGTCTTTGGAGTGTGGGAGGAAACCGAAGATCTCGGAGAAAACCCACGCAGGTCACGGGGAGAACGTACAAACTCCTTACAGTGCAGCACCCGTAGTCAGGATCGAACCCGAGTCTCCGGCGCTGCATTCGCTGTAAAGCAGCAACTCTACCGCTGCGCTACCGTGCCGCCCTTTCTCCGGGTGCTCCGGTTTCCTCCGACACTCCAAAGACGTGCAGGTTTGTAGGTTTATTGGCTTCTGTAAATTGTTCCTAGTGTGCAAGGTAGTGCTAGTGTACTAGCACTGGTTGGCACGGGCTCAGTGGGCCAAAGAACCTGCTTCCGTGCTGTGTCTCTGAAGTTTAGAAGTCTACACTCTACAATCCTTTTGTCTCACAGCTTCTGTATTTTCATTAGTCTCTTTTTTTGCTCTGGTTTATTTTCACCCACATGTTTAGACCGTAATGGTGTATCATTATTGTTTTGATGTGTTTATGCGTTATTCTTAATTGTTAACTGTATGTTTGTGTTGTCATTTGTGAGCCGAGCACCAAGGCACATTCCTTGTATAGGCATACTTGGCCAATAAACTTATTCATTCATTCATCTCAGAACTTTGACCAACCATCTGCCTATCGAATAATCCTCCTCAGCCGTACCAACCTGCCAAGCGTTTCCTGCCTTTCCCATCCCATACAAACTCATCACCAAACTCATGGTGTCAGCACCCATCTCTACAACTGGATCCTCGACTTCCTGGCCCACAGACCCCAACCAGTGAGGATACGGGACAAATCATCCTCTACGATAATCCTCAACACTGGTGCTCCACAAGGATGCGTTCTCAGCCCTCGTCTTTACTCCTTGTACACACACGAGTGTGCAGCCATGTACAAATCTAATTCAATGTTCAAATTCGCAGACGACACCACCACAGTGGGCCGGATATCAAATAATGATGAGACGGAGTGCAGGAAGGAGATTGAGAACCTCGTGTCCCGGTGTCGAGACAATAACCTTTCTCTCAATGTCAGCAATTCAAAGGAGGTAGTGATCGACTTCAGGAAGTGAAGCGGTACACACACCACGGTCTGCATTCTCGGTGCTGAAGGAGAGATGGTTGAAAGCTAAATATCACCAACAACATGTCCTGGTCCACCCATATTGAAGCAACAGCCAAAAACGCATGCCAACACCTCGACTTCCTTCGATGGTTTCGCAGGTTCGGCATGTCCACAAAAACTCTCACCAACTTTGACAGACGCTCAGTTGAAAGCATTTTATCGGGATGCATCACAGCATGGTTTGGGAACAGCTCCATCCAAGACCGCAAGAGATTGCAGAGAATTGTGGACGCAGCCCAGACCATCACACAAACCAACCTCTCTTCCATTTACTCTATTTATACCTCACGCTGCCTCGGCAAGGCCAGAAGCATAATCAAGGACGAGTCGCACCCCGGCCACTCCTTCCTCACCCCTCTCCCATCGGGCAAAAGGTGTAGAAGTGTGAAAACGCACACCTCCACATTCAGGGGCACATTTTCTTCCCAGCTGTTATCAGGCAACCGAACCATGCTACTAATTAGTGAGCAGTCCTGAGATGCTATCTACCTCATTGGAGACCCTCGGACTATCTTTGATCTGACTTTACTGGACTTTATCTTGCACTAAATATTATTCATGCTATTCCCTTTTGTAATGTATCAGTACACCGTGAATGGCTCGATTGTAATCTTTCCGCTGACTGGTTAGCACGCAACAAAAGCTTTTCACTGTACCTTGGTGTACGTGACAATAAACTAAACTCAAACTCTCCTCTCTTCCAGCTTTCTTACCCCCCATCCCCCCCCCCCAGCAATCAGGCTGAAGAAGGGTCCCGGCCTGAAACGTCACCCATCCATGTTCTTCAGGGATGCTGCCTGACCGGTGAGTTACTCCAGCACTCAGTGTCAATAGACAATAGACAATAGGTACAGGAGGAGGCCATTCGGCTCTTCGAGCCAGCACCACCATTCAATGTGATCATGGCTGATCATTCTCAATCAGCACCCCGTTCCTGCCTTCTCCCCATACCCCCTGACTCCGCTATCCTTAAGAGCTCTATCCAGCTCTCTCGAATGCATTCAGAGAATTGGCCTCCACTGCCTTCTGAGGCAGAGAATTCCACAGATTCACAACTCTCTGACTGAAAAAGTTTTTCCTCATCTCAGTTCTAAATGGCCTACCCCTTATTCTTAAACTGTGGCCCCTTGTTCTGGACTCCCCCAACATTGGGAACATGTTTCCTGCCTCTAACGTGTCCAACCCCTTAATAATCTTGTAAGGCAGCATCAGCAGTTCCGTGTTCCTACAGGGTTAATATGAAAGCCTCCTACCTTAGCGTGCGCCTCCTGCTGATTCACAAAGTTATCTGCAGACAACCGAAGCTTTGCGATCCGGGTATCCCAAGTATCTTTGATTAAAGTCCTGATTTCATCGGCTTTGGGAATGTTGTCCGAAGCACTGGAGAGGAACAACAAATTCAGTGCGATACAGTGACAAGGATGTGGATGCTGGAATCTCAAGCAAAAAACAAACTACTGGAGGAACTCAGCAGGACAGGCAGCATCCCTGAAGATGGACACAAAATGCTGGAGTAACTCAGCTGGTCAGGCAGCATCCCTGAAGATGGACACAAAATGCTGGAGTAACTCAGCGGGACAGGCAGCATCTCTGGAAAGAAGGAATGGATTACTTTTCGGGTCGAGACCCTTCTTCAGACCGAGAGTCAGGGGAGAGGGAGTCTCGAGATAAGGTGTGAAAATGACAGATCAAAGCAGACCATGACAAGGAAATGTAGAACATGTTCCCAATGTTGGGGGTGTCCAGAACCAGGGGACACAGTCTAAGAATAAAGGGGAGGCCACCTCAAACTGAGGTGTGAAGAAACTTTTTCACCCAGAGAGTTGTGAATTTGTGGAATTCTCTGCCACAGAGGGCAGTGGAGGCAAATTCACTGGATGAATTTAAAAGAGAGTTAGATAGAGCTCTAGGGGCTAGTGGAATCAAGGGATATTGGGAGAAGGCAGGCACAGGTTACTGATTGTAGATGATCAGCCATGATCACAATGAATGGCGGTGCTGGCTCGGAGGGCCAAACGGCCTCCTCCTGTACCTATTTTCTATGTTTCTATGTAGAACGGTTCATTGCCCGCTGAGGGGAATGTGACAAGGAGGCATACAATCTGTAAAATTAATCAGCTCAGTGAATCGAGTCCAAGGACTACGATGTGGGAGGGACGAAGAAAGAGGGAATTCATGGGTTACTTGAAGTAAGGGAAATCAATATTCACACCACAGGATTGTAAGCTGCCCTTCCATGAAGGAAAACGGACAAACAATGTTTTGCAATTTTTTTTTAAAGTTTCAAGTCCAGAATTGTTCAGTGAACTATTGTGACTTTGTCGGCACCAAAATGTGGTGACACGTGTACTGTCTCGGTAAGAGTTTTTAGTTTAGTTTAGAGAGACAGAGTAGAAACAGGCCCTTCGGCCCACTGAGTCAGTGCCGACCAGCGATCCCCATAGGGACGATTTGCAACTATCCCAAGCCAATTAGCCTACAAACCAGCTTTGGAGTGTGGGAGGAAACCGGAGATACCAGAGATAACCTAGGTGGTCACAGGGAGAACATACAAACTCCAAACAGACAGCACCGAGTCCCTTGCCCAGAGTTGGGGAATCGAGGACCAGAGGACATAGGTTCAAGGTGAAGGGGAAAAGATTTAATAGGAATCCGAAGGGTAACTTTTTGACACAAAGGGTGGTGGGTGTATGGAACAAGCTGCCAGAAGAGGTAGTTGAGGCCGGGACTACCCCATTGTTTAAGAAACAGTTAGACAGGTACATGGATAGGACAGGTTTGGAGGGATATGGACCAAACGCAGGCAAGTGGGACTAGGGTAGCTGGGACATTGTTGGCTGGTGTGGGCGTTGGGCCGAAGGGCCTGTTTCCACACTGTATCACTTTATGACTCCATGACCCATAGTTAGGATGGAACCCGGATCTCTGGCACTGTAAGGCAGCAACTCAACGGCTGAGTCACCTTACTGCCCAGAGATCAACTATATGATTTTACCGGGTTATTTGCAAAACAACGCTTTTCACTGTATCTAGATACATGGATGAATGAATGAATGAATGAATAAGTTTATTGGCCAAATATGTGCACATGCCTTGGTGCTCCGCTCACAAATGACAACACATACAGTTAACAATTAAGAATAAAGCATAACCACATCAAAACAATAATGATACAACATTATGGTCTAAACATGTGGGTGAAAATAAACCAGAGCAAAAAAGAGACTACAGACTTTGGTTATTGAGCAGAACTATCACTCGTGGGAAAAAGCTGTTTTTATGTCTGGCTGTGGCTGCTTTGACAGTCAGGAGTCGCCTTCCAGAGGGAAGTGCTTCAAAGAGTTTGTGGGCAGGGTGAGAGGGGTCAGAGATGATCTTGCCCGCTTGCTTCCTGGCCCTGGCAGTGTACAGTTCGTCAATGGGGGGAAGGTTGCAGCCTACAACCTTCTCAGCTGTGCGAAGGATCCGTTGCAGCCTCCGGATGTCATGCTTGGTGGCTGAGCCAAACCAGACCATGATGGAGAAGGTGAGGACAGACTCAATGATAGCAGTATAGAATTGGACCATCATTGCCTGTGGCAGATTGTGTTTCCTCAGTTGCCGCTGGAAGTACATCCTCTGTTGGGCCTTTTTGCCTGTGGAGCCAATGGTGGCCCCCCATTCAAGGTCCTTGGAGATGATGGTTCCAAGGAACTTAAATGACTCCACAGATGTGACTGTGGTGTTGTTGATGGTGAGTGGGGGGAGAGGAGGGGGGGGCTCTTTGAAAGTCTACATCTGACAATAAAGTATCAATGAATCAATGAACACGGTGGCGCTCTCTCAGTCCTACACTGGTGGAAACAGCAAGCCCGGTACTGATGCCTCGGGAGGGGGACTTCCACCATCAGCACAGCGAAGCTTCAGAAGTGAGGTCGCTATCTGGACCAGAGGGCCTGTGGTGTCCATGATCTTGCAACATCCCGCAGTTAATGACACGGTTTTATATCAGAGAGAAGGAGTGTAGTTCTCCCTGACGTCCTGGCTAATCATCACCTTTTAAGCAAAGGCATTAAAAACATGATCTGGCCATTTCTCTCTTTTCTCTGCCGAGGGATCTTAGTGTGAACTAATTTGCTGCAACTTGCAACACAGAGGGCTCAATTTCAATTGTTACTTTGCTGGCTGTAATGAGCTTTGGGAGTTTCTGGGGTTGTCAAGGGCATTACACAGATGGAAGTAAGATTTTCTTGAAGAAAGTTGCCTGAAATGCAGTCTTCAAGGGTGGTTCAAGGCGACCCTGAAGAGCAAGTTAGATGAGTGGCAATTATTTTCTGGTATCACAAAATGCTGGAGTAACTCAGCGGGTCAGGCAGCATGGCGGCACGGTGGCGCAGCGGTAGAGTTGCCGCCTTACAGCGAATGCAGCGCCGGAGACCCAGGTTCGATCCTGACTACGGGCGCCGTCTGTACGGAGTTTGCACGTTCTCCCCGTGACCTGCGTGGGTTTTCTCCGAGATCTTCGGTTTCCTCCCACACTCCAAAGACGTACAGGTATGTAGGTTAATTGGCTGGGCAAATGTAAAAAGAAAAAAGAAATTGAAAAATATTGTCCCTAGGATGTGCAGGATAGTGTTAATGTGCGGGGATCGCTGGGCGGCGTGGACCCGGTGGGTCGAAGAGCCTGTTTCCGCGCTGTTTCTCTAAAAAAATCTCAGGAGAGAAGGAATGGGCGACGTTTCGGGTCGAGACCCTTCCTCAGTCTGAAGAAGGGTCTCGACCCAAAACGTCACCCATTCCTTCTCTCCTGAGATGCTGCCTGACCCGCTGAGTTACTCCAGCATTTTGTGATACCTTCGATTTGTACCGGCATCTGCAGTTATTTTCCTAGGCAATTAGTTTCTGGTTGATGAAGGGAAACCGAGAAATGCCTCATGACTGTCCTCCCATGTCGTGTCTTCGTCCTTCATTTCAATTTTGTCGACGAAAGTATATTATCACCCAGGGCCGCGTGCACACGAACTCACACTCCCAGATTGCCCATTCATTCCCTCATTCTGAGCGATTTTCTCCGAGATCTTCGGTTTCCTCCCACACTCCAAAGACGTACAGGTATGTAGGTTAATTGGCTGGGTAAATGTAAAAATTGTCCCTAGTGGGTGTAGGATAGTGTTAATGTACGGGGATCACTGGGCGGCACGGACTTGGAGGGCCGAGGAGGCCTGTTTCCGGCTGTATATATATGATATGATATGATATGAGGAGACAAAGAGCAAAGTGCTTCAATTTACACGATCGCATCTTGTGAAGCCGACACAAAAGTGGCCAGAGGCAGAACAAAGCTTCGCCTGAGAAAATGGGGATGCGAGGACAGAATTTGTAATGTGGTTAAATAACCCGTAATGTAGAAACAAAGAACTGCAGATGTTGTTTTTCAACAAAAAAAAGACACAAAGTGCTGGAGTAACTCAGCGGGTCAGGCAGCACCTCTGGAGAACATGGATAAGTGGCATTTCGAGTCAGGATTTTTCTTCAGACTGATTGTAGAGTAGAGGGATAGGAAAGCTGGGAGAGGAGAGGCAGGACAAGGTGTGGCAGGGAATAGGCCTCTTCTATCCTTATCTCCCACTTTATATCTCTGGCCTTTGTCCGACCATCAGCCAACCAAACAACACCCCGCAACTGTATCCACCTATCACTTTCCAGTCGCCAATCGGTCTGAAGAAGGGTCCCGACCCGAAATGTCACCTATCCACGTTTCCCAGAGATACTGCCTGCATTTTGTCTGAGTTACTGCCTGAGTTACTCCAGCATTTTGTGACCTTTTTTCTTAATAAAACACAGGTTCAATGTAAAGTCTGTAGTGAACTCTAGTTTAGTTTCAGAGATACAGCGAGGAAAGAGATCATTCAGCCCACCGAGTCCACGCTAACCAGCGATCACCCGTACACTATTCCAACCCTGCACACCAGGAACAATTGAGAGAAGCCAATTAAATTACAAACCTGCACATCTTTGGAGTGTGGGAGGAAACCGGAGCACCCGGAGAAAACCCACACGGTCAAGGGGAGAACATACAAACTCTGTACAGACAGCACCCGTGGTCAGGATCAAACCTGAGTCTCTGGCGCTGTGAGGCAGCAACTTTGCCGCTGCGCCACCCTCAGTTAGGACACTCTTGTGTCACGAATTGGGGAGGGCGGGTGTCAGATATAAGAACCGGAGGACAGCATAACATTAATTACTTTAGAAGAGAAACAAAAGCAAACAAAAAATTCAAGGAGCATTACACTGGCGGACGGTGCATGTTACTTACTGATTCAGCAGTAACGTAGTCAGTTCCATGTAGTGAGGGTTGGGCATTGGAGTAAAAGTTTCCTCTTTACGCTCCTGTTCCTTGATTTCCTCAAGTTTTTCTGAAGGAAACAAAATATTCACTCAATATTCTATCTGCAATTATCTGATTCAAAGTTACGTGCGTTACGGACGGAAACTTGATTGCTGGTTCCCTTAGGTCTCCTCTCAGTAGGTTGTCCCAGAGACGCCGGCATAACCACTGGGTCTACGCTCTGGTGCAGGACCTCAGAAGTGCAACCTCTTTCAGATGAGATATTAAAGGGAGGCATCAGTCTCTTCCTGGGTGATAAAAGATCTTGTGGATTCTCTTTTACGAGCAGGGAAGTCATCTTTGTCAAAACACGGGACAGCAGATGCTGGTTTACAAACAAGACACAAGGTGCTGGAGTAACTCAGTGGCAGCATCTTTGGAGATCATGGGAGAGATGACGTTTAGGGGCCAGGACCCTTCAGACTTATTGCGGTAGGCAGGGGAAGAAAGCTGGAAGAGAGGAGGGGCAGGACAGAGCCTGGCAAGTGATAGGTGGATACAGGTGAGGGGGGTTTGCATAGGCGGAAGGATGGAAAAGGCCAAAGGTGAAAAGTCTAAAGGTGTGAGATAAGGATAGAAGGATTGCGATTTGCGAAGCCAGAGAAAGGAATGTAGGTGGAAGGGGAAGGGAAAATGGGTCCAGATGGGGTACGAGGATGAGGGGCGGGGGGGGGAGAGAATTGAGTGAGGGGAAGGATTATAAATTGCCTAAAATTGGAGATTTCCACGCTCATACGGTTGGGTTCTAAGCTACCCAAGCATGAGAGGTGCTATTCCTCCAGTTCTCATGTGGCCTCAATCTGACTATGGAGGAGGATGGGAAGGGGAGTTTGATTGCAACAAAATTCCCTTTAAATGTGAATGTTTTAAAATATCTTCTCTGAAGAATAGGCCACGCCATTCACTCACCCACATCCATCCATTCTGGTGCAATGATTCTGCATTTTTGTCTCTGCTTTAGATTAATAGCAAGCCACACAGGCACATCGACAGGAAGCCCCGGATTGAAAGGTCCCAAATCGCCCTGGATAGGATAATCAAAGAACACACATTGACGATAGTTTTAATGCAATGCAAGTTTATAAACAAATCAGATACCATCAAAGGTAGTAGTCGGGGCAGCACTGAAGTGACGCAGCTGGCAGAGCCACTGCCTCACGGCGCCAAAGACCTGGGTTCGATCCCAACCTCGGGTGCTGTCTGTATGAAGTTTGCTTGTTCTCTCTGTGACCATGTGGGTTTCCGCTGGGTGCTCCAGCTTCCTCCCACATCCCCAAGACATGCAGCTTTGTAGGTTAATTGGCCTCTATAAATTGGCCCCATCATGTGGGAACAGATGTGAAAGTGGGATAACATAAAACTAGAGTGAACGAGCGATCGATGATCGGCAAGGGCTCGGTGGGCCAAAGGGCCTATTTCCTCGCTGTATCTCTAAACTAAACTAGAGATTTGATGCAAGCAAACCCTTGCAGTATAATTGGCTGCAGCATTTGATACTCTTGAAAATAACAGGTTTAATTATGCATGAAACACTTTGGGATATTGCAATGGCCAAATGCAAAACAATATTAAAATCCAATCTTTCTTCAATTACTTTCACTAAAAGACAAGGAAATAAAATTGACACATGACCAATGAGACAAATAAAGATGTGCCCTTAGTTTATTGAACCTTTTAATAAAACCTCAATGAAAGTTATTCAACTCTGACCTAAGGATCTTGCATATTCTCACTGTGACTGTGTGGGTCTCTTTCAAGTGATCCTGAAGATGTTCCCAGGATAACTGGTTACTGTAAATCACTGTTAGTATAGGTGGACAGTAGGGGAAAGTGGGATTTGATGAGCATATGGAAGAGAACAAGTTACAGGGAAATAAATGTGGATGGCACGGTGGTGCAGCAGTAGAGTTGCTGCCTTACAGCGCCCGCCAGAGACCCTGGTTTGATCCCGACTACGGGTGCTGTTTGCACAGAGTTTATATGTTCTCTCCGTGACTGCGTGGATTTTTTCTGGGTGCTTTGGTTTCCTATCACACTCCAAATACATACAGGTTTGTAGGTTAATTGGCTTCGGTAAAAATTGTAAACTGTCCCTAACGTGTATGATCGTGCTAGTGTACGGGGATCGCTGGCCGGCATGGACTCAGTGGGCCGAAGAGCCTGTTTCCACGCTGTATCTCCAATACTAAAAAATGGGAGAATGGATTGATGGGATTGCTCCGAGTGTCTTTTACGTGGTAAACATAGAATGCATCAGAAACTTAGTCAGGAATTCAGTCAATGTCAAGGAAATATTTTAATTTGGAAATAAGAGATTGCAAACCTATTCAAAAAGATACAGTGAATTTTCAATTCAAATCCAATATGACAAAGCAGAGGGCATATCTACATGAAAAGACTTGGCCAGTTACAGTTAAAACAACTGACATTTGCGATCTGGAGCTGTTAGGATCAAAGCAACATCACAGGTCTGAAGAAGGGTCTCGACTCGAAACCCCATTCCTTCTCTCCAGAGATGCTGCCTGTCCCACTGGCTTACTCCAGCATTTTGTGTCTACCTTCAACGTCACGGGTCACGTTTTACATTTTTTTTAAACTGAAACATCGAGGCAAAGCTGGGGTAGACAGCGGCATGGGCAGGGTAGACAATCAGAACCTCTTTCCAAGGATTAACATATAAATACGAGATGGCACAGCTCTAAGTTTAAAGGTGATGTGCAGGGAAAGGGTTTTTTTCAACACAGGAGGCTGTGGCCTGGAACACGTTGCCAGTGTCGGTGGTGGAGGCAGATATAATAATGCCACTTTAAGAGACATTTGGGTAGGCACATGGATATGCTGGGAATAAAGGGATATGGATTATGTGCAGGTAAATAAGAGTTGATATTGGCATCATGATCAGCAGACATTGTGGGGTCAAGGAAAGAGCATTCACCTCGCGGCCCTGTTTCCACCAATCTTTCCACCACTACGCACAAGAAGCGTAAGACACCATTCTATGCAGATGCCGAAAGGTGTGTTCAGCTCTGGATGAACAATTTCTAATCATGTGACGTGGACTCGATAAGAAGCAGACATTGTGGGCTGAAAGGGCTGTTCCTGTGCTGTACTGTGCTATGCTCTATCACTTTACGATATGGAGTACTTCTGACAAACATGGAACACTTCGTAAAACATAAGATCACAAGTGTGTAAGAAAAAACTGCAGATGCTGGTTTAAATCAGTCTGAAGAAGGGTCTCACCCCGAAACGTCACCCATTCCTTCTCTCCAGAGATGCTGCCTGTCCCACTGAGTTACTCCAGCTTTTTGTGTCTATCTTCGGTTTAAACCAGCATCTGCAGTTCCTTCCCACACCCTTGTCGTCCTGTTCCCATCCATACATCCTTTCGTTATCACCTCTTCCACAGGCAAAATTTGACCATTGTGGGCTCCACCTTTCCTTGGTCATCAGTGTCGGCTCTGATTTGTTCTGAACCTTTTCATACCTCCAGTTTCCCTTCCCTCTGACTCTCAGTCTGAAGAAGGGTCTCGACCTAAAACATCACCTATTCCTTTAATCCAGAGATGCTGCCTGACCCACTGAGTTACTCCAGCATTTTGTGTCTATCTTATGAACAAACAACATCTTTACGAGATCAGCAGCATCTCTGGAGAAAGATCATTACGTGATAGGAGCAGAATTAGGCCATTCGGCCCATCAAGACTACTCCGCCATTCAATCATGGCTGATCTTTCTCTCCCTCCTAACCCCATTCTCCTGCTCCCCATAACCTGACACCTGTACTAATCAAGAACATAATTAAACCAAATTTGGTTGATACTTGATGAATCGAGACTTGATTTAAATAACAATTGGATTCAAACAATTTATCATATGCTTTGAAACACAGGCAAATCTCCAAATTCTGCTCCAACCGTCAAGATGATGTGTAGGAAGGAACTGCAGATGCTGGTTTACACCGGAGACACAAAATGCTGGAGTAACTCAGCGGGTCAGGCAGCATCTCTGGAGAAAAGGAATAGGTGACGTTTCCGGTGTATGTGTAATTTTTAAATTTTATTTTGGAGGGGTAATTATTGTTGCGGATTGTTGCAGATTAAGTTTTACACGAAATAAAGGCTTGTTCAGGAATTAATATACAAAGCAGTCGAAAGTGCTGCAGATTTATCTCCCCAAGTACAGACAGTTAGAGGAGCCAATTGCCGTCACATCTAGTGTTAGATGTATTAAAAGAAGTATTAAAATAAAGCAGACCCCGCTGCGAAAGACTCACGGTAATTAAATAGATTTTATCCAGGCTAAAGTTGGGTATGATTGTGACGGTCTGTTTTTCCGCAAGAAACTCCACCTCCGAGGGGTCCATCGCTGTCCGCGCTGGAACCCGGAGACACGCCGATGGAACCCGGAGACACACAGATGGAACCCGGAAACACAGACACAGGTAGAACCCTGAAACTTGCAACACTTTTTTTCCCGCGCAAACACACGTAGCGCCGTCACTCAACGGAGTTCCGCCCCGCCCCTGTCACCCCTCGCCCCGCCCCCTCCTGCCCGCCCCGCCCCCGCCCCGTCCCCGGCCCGCCGCCGCCCCTCCTCCACCACTTGCCACGCCCACCAAGCAGTAACTTGCTCAACTCTCAAAAAGGAACAAAGAAACTTATGAGAAAATTAGGAAACTAAGGAAATGCAAATGCTGGTTTACAAAAGAAGACACACAGTGCTGGAGTAACTCAGACAGCATCTCTAGAGAACATGGATGGATAGGATACACATACTCCGTGTAAAAAAACAACTTTCCCTGAACGACAAATTTAAACTTTGCCCCTCTCACCTTAAACCTGTGCCCTCCAATATTTGATATTCCCATCCTGGGGAAAACATCTGATTGTCCACCCCATCTATGTCACTGTCTATCCCATCAATGCCACTGTCTACCCCATCTACACTACAGAGTATGCCATCTATGCCACTGTCTATGCCATCTATGTCACTGTCTACCCCATCTACGCTACAGAGTATGCCATCTATGCCACTGTCTATGCCATCTATGTCACTGTCTACCCCATCTATGCTACAGAGTATGCCATCTATGTCACTGTCTATCCCAACAATGCCACTGTCTACCCCATCAATGCTACTTCCATCCAACATGGAAACAGGCCTTTCAGCCCAACTTGCCCACACTCGTAAATCTTCTCCGCACCCTTTCCAGCTTGACAACATCTGCCTGCACATGAACCATATCCCTATATTCCTTATGCTTCCACGTACTGTGCCTATCTAAAAGCCTCTTAAATAGCAAGAGGAAGTACAATCAATTGAGGCCTTAGGAGGAGAATGGCTACTTGAGATTTTTTTTTAATAGAACTGTGGATAACGAATGGGGCAATGGGATGTGACTATGCTACAAAGAGCAAACAAACTCAATGGGCTGAATGGCTTCCTTCTGATTGTTATAATGTTATAATTCTGTAATTTATTCTTCTGAAGCCATCTGAGCAAATTTATATGACCATTTCATACTCCAGTGCACAAAGTACAAATCAATTATTAACATAGCAAAATGTGTAACATTGTGAAGTTGACCAAAAAACGTTGAACTCTGACCCACGTTAGGTCAGATTAGGTATTATATCATTATTCACTTTTTTTAACAGCATCTTATTAGTTTGTCTTCAACACATCGTCGTTATTTTTCATAGATGGAGACAAAATGCTGGAGTACCTCAGCGGTTTAGGCAACTTCTCTGGAGAACATAGATAGGTGGCGTTTCGGATCGAGACCCTTATTCAGACTAGTTGTGGAGGGGAGTAACAGAAGCAAGAAAGAGCAGGACAATGACCCGAAACGTCACCTATCCATGTTCTCCAGAGATGCTGTCTGACCTACTGAGTTACTCCAGCACTTTGTGTCTTTCTATAGTATAAACCAGCATCTGCAGTTCCACTATCACTATTTTCCAGATGCTCTTGTCCATCAAAATCAGATGCCATTTCAGACTCACTACCGAATACAGAAACCAATAAAGATCCTCCTGTGGTACCAATCTTAACATGCTTGGTCAAGAATCAATTATCTCTTGAAATCCATCTAAATACTTCCTCTTTACTGTTAGCCATCCAATTTCAGTCTGCCTCGCCGAAGGATAATTGAAATTGCTGGTAATAAATAATTTATATTATTTTGCTGCACATTAATTAATTTATGAAACTCCATTTCCTCTTGAGCTGATCATTCGGGAAATCTACCCAGATACAAGTTTTAATATCATAATTCATTCTGAGTTCCAAGGACACCCAAGAGCAGAACAATATTCTGGAAGGTAAAATTGAAACAGATAATATGATTGATTGATTGATTGACAGCATGGAAATAGGCCCTGCAACTCACCAATTCCACGCCGACCATCGATCACCCCTTCACACTAGTTTTATATTATCCCACTGTTGCATTCAATTCCTATACAAGAGGAGCAATTTAGAGAGACCAATTAATCTACAAGCCTGCACGTATTTTTGGGATGTGAAATTTTGTATCTGCAGTTTCTTTTGTTGCCAAGTTTTGCCCTAATGATGCACCAAGAAGGGGAGTGCCCTGTCTGAGGATTAGTCATAGAGTCATATATCATGGAAACAGGCCATTTGGCCCAACTTGCCCATGCCGGCCAAGATGCACCTTTTACACTAGTCCCATCTGCTTGTGTTTGCTCCACATCCCTTTACATATAAGATTATTAAGGGGTTGGACACGTTAGAGGCAGGAAACATGTTCCCAATGTTGGGGGAGTCCAGAACCAGGGGCCACAGTTTAAGAATAAGGGGTAGGCCATTTAGAACGGAGATGAGGAAAAACTTTTTCAGTCAGAGAGTTGTAAATCTGTGGAATTCTCTGCCTCAGAAGGCAGTGGAGGCCAATTCTCTGAATGCATTCAAGAGAGAGCTAGATAGAGCTCTAAAGGATAGCGGAGTCAGGGGGTATGGGGAGAAGGCAGGAACGGGGTACTGATTGAGAATGATCAGCCATGATCACATTGAATGGTGGTGCTGGCTCGAAGGGCCGAATGGCCTACTCCTGCACCTATTATCTATTGTCTATCCAAGAAACTGGGCAAATATATTTTAAATGGTGTTATAGTATCTGCCTCAACTACCTCTTCTGGCAACTCGTTCCATATACCCACCACCATCTGTGTGAAAAAGTTGACCCTCGGGTTCTTATTAAATCTTTCCCTTCTCACTTTAAGTCCATGTCCTCTGGTTTTTGATTTCCCTACCCTGGGTAAAAAACTCTGTACATCTACACTATCTATTCCCCTCGTGATCTTACACACCTCTATAAGATCGTACCTCATCCTTCTGCTCCTCAAAGAATTAAGTCCTAGACTGTGCCATAGCTCAGGCCCTGAAGTCCTGGCAACATCCTCGTAAATCTTCTCTGCATCCTTTCCAGCTGAACACCATATTTCCTATAACAGGATGACCTAAACTAAAAACAACACTCCAATTATTGAAGATTTTTCTTTCTCTGATTTGCCTGGTGCCATTTACAAACGTCTTGCATTTTCTTGCAAATTTTCTTCCAAAGAACCGCATGTCTCTTTATGCCTAGATTGAATATTTCAGAAACTTGGAAATTGCAAAGTGCTGCTGGAACGTGGCAACTATCTGCGTGTTGTCCCAGAAGAGGTTTGATTGCACTCACATATATGATTTGGTGGATAGCTTGCAGAGTAACCATTTCAATGTTTCTCGGTACACATGGCTATTGAGAATCCATTGAGCTACTGTACCATTGAAAATAAATCATAGCACGTTGTCACCTGACTTTCTCCCTGGATCAAAATTAAAGAAAAGTTAACCATGCTCTGTTAATAACATGAAACGCTGGCAAAAAAATGCTTGTGTAAACTGTGTGCGCGTTCAGATTCTCACACTTCTGAATGTTATTCCACCTGGCCCCAAGGTCAGTCTTGATTACAGTTACATAGCAAAACTGACAGCAACTTGGGAAACAGAGAAGTGGAGTTAGTTGCAAAGTAAACGTTTCTGTACAATCCTGGCTGAGATACGCGGAGATGTTAAATTATTATTATAGCACCACCAGTAGCAATGGTGCCTTATTTGTCACATGTGCAACTGCACAGTGAAATTGTATTTATTACACATCCAGGTGCTGCCATGCTTTGGCACCATTTCCAAAGTCGGCCCACTTGCTCAATGTACTGGAGCAGTTGGAGGATATTAATACAGCGTGACATTAATGATAGAAATTTTTATCATTAATGTTCAGATAGAAATTGATACTGGAAAATTTCTTCAGTTCTCGACCCGAAACGTTGCCTATCCACGTTCTTCGGATATGCTGCCTGGCCCGCTGAGTTACTCCAGAATTTTGTGTCCCCTTTTGTAAACTAGCATCTGCGGTTTCAAAACTCAGAAGGAAGATGCATTACTCTATTTTGGTGCAGGACACCAATGTTTAAGATTATTGATCCTATTCGACTGCAATTTCCTTACCAACATGCACTGATCCCAAGTAGTAAAAAAAAAACTACAAGGAGATCAGAAATAAAAACAGAAAAAAAGCTTAAAATACTCACCAAGTCAGCCAGCATCTGTGGAGAGGGAGAATTCTGATAAAAGATCATTGATCTGAAAAGTTTACACAGTTTCTCCCTCCACAGAAACAGTCTGACTGGCTGAGAATTTCCAGAACTTTTCCTTTTATGTGCAAATACAACAACATAACCTTACCCTTCAACATAAATGATTTGGTGTTCCGGTAAGATATTACAGGAAATGATTTCCTCCACTGTTGATACCAAAACAACGGCCCTGCTTGTGTTTGCGATTTTGTTATGGAAACCAAAGAGAATAAATCAATCTCTGTGTCATTACAGAGTTATATTTTATCTAAGATGTAGTTAAGAAAGCCATAGATTGTTATGGTTAACTGCAAGGCTCACAGATGTTTTGCTACACATGGGGTGCAAACATTGAATGAAATGCTATGTAGAAAATTAGTTATACCCTTTCATATTAAATGGCACAGAAAATTGTTCCAAGGAATGCCAAAGGTTGACTTCAATACCATCTTAGGCAACAGCATTGTGAAGGTAACTGATCTGATGTTTAACAACTAGAGAGTGGTCTAGTTCCTACCTCACTGAAGATCCTTGGACTATCTCTAATCAGAGTTTATTGGGCTTTATCTCACACGTTATTCCTTTGATTGTGTATCTCTTTCCGCTGACTGGTTAGCACGCAACAAACGCTTTTCACTGTTCCTCGCTCGGTACATGCGACAATAAACTAAACTCAAAGTCACTTCTCTTCCAGCTTTCTTCCTCCGCTCAACAACCAGATTGAAGAAGGGTCCTGACCCGAAACGTCACCTATCCATTTTCTTCAGAGACTGGTTAGCACTCAACAAAAGCTTTTCACCGTACCTCGATACAGTGACAATAAACTAAACTAAAGCTCATCTGTAACTCTAACTCGGTTCATTTGTGCCTACCATGTGTTATTAATTTCCATTCCACGCTGCCCAAGGTTACTCCATTGGCAATGTCAGGTGTACGCACAGAATTCTTGCTGTACTTCCAGCAAAGCTAAAGCAATATCTAAGGAAATTCATACAGAATGTTCTCAAGACCCGAAAATGGTTTGGCAGAGAGGAGTCATTGGGTTATGCAACAAGGAAACACTTATCCATGCAAGCAAGGTGCCTACCTGAGCTAGCCCCATCTCCCTACGTTTGGCCAAATCCTTCTTAACCTTTCCAATGCATGTACTTGTCCAAATGTATTTTAAACATCGCAAATGTATCCACCTCCATCACTTTGTTTCATACAAACATACTGGGCTAATGGAATCAAGGGATATGGGGGAAAAAGCAGGAACAGGGTACTGATTCTGGATGATCAGCCATGATCATATTGAATGGCAGTTTTGGCTCGAAGGGCTGAATGGCCTACTCCTGCACCTATGTTTCTATGTTAACCTCTGTGTGGAAAAGCTTGCCCCTCAGATCCCCTTTAAATATATCATTCTCACCTTAAACTTCTGGTCTATCGTTTTAGACTCCCCTATCCTGGGAAAGGACTAGGACTATCTACCTGTCTATGCCCCTCATTATTGTATAAACCTCGATAAGGTCACCCCTCGGCCTCTTTCACTCCAGGGAAAACAGCCTCAGCCCATCCAGTCTCTCCTTATAACAAGCTCGCCAGCCCTGTCACCATTCATGTGAATCTTTTTTACCTCCTCTCCAGCTTAAACACATTCTTCCTATGGTACGGTGACTGGAACTGCACACAATACTCCAATCAGGGTCTTACCAACATCTTTTACAACTGTAATATGACATTCCAACTCTTGTACCTCATGAACTGAATGATGAAGGCAAGCAGGCCAAATGCCTTCTTCACCACCCTGTCTAACCATGTCACTTTCAGGGAATGTGTATGCTTTTCTTACTTGTACCACCAGGTCTCTGTTCAATAATGTTCCTCGGGGCTTGATATTCACTGCATAAGTCTGCGCTGTTTTAATTTGCCAAAATGCATCACTTTGCGTTTGTTCAAATTAAAGTCCATCTGCCATTCCCTTGCCCACTCTCCCAGTTAATCCCCATCCTGTTGTCACCTTAGATGACCATCTTCACTGTTCATCGTGCTTTACGGCAGGGATTGCGCTCCTAGAAACAAGTCCTTAGTGTGATTTTAGGTAATGCACAACTGCATCACTCGTGCCAGCAACAAGAAACACAAGTCCGAAAAAAAATGTATTCATTTAATTACTTTTTCCCATAATTCTTGTGGGAGCAAATTTCATTCAGTATCTGAAGAAGTGTCCCAACCTGAAATTATCCATCCTTTTTCACAAGCGATGATGCCTGACCGGCTGAGTTACTCTAGCACTTTGTTTCTATCTTAACATCAGTTCTTGTTGCCACCATTTCTCGTTTGCACTGTTTGCACAATTCCAAGATGGCGTCCTGCCCAGGCGTCTATTTGCATGCTAGCCACAGAAGCAGATCTACAATTACATATTACAATCGCTCCACACTTTTAAATCTCTGCTCCCTCCTACGGCAACATTTCTTATATTATATTCCCTTGTCATGTTTTCTGTGCACTGTGAATGGCTTCGATTGTAATCGTGTATTGTCTTTCCGCTGGCTGGTTAGCACGCAACAAAAGCTTTTCACTGTATCTCGGCACATATGCCATTAAACAATAAACTACACTAAACATTCATGGAAGTTTTTGTTATCTGGCTTTGCCTTTCCCCTTTGAGTGTTCTTCTGAAGATTGTGATTCCTCGCTCTTGCACATTTGTTGAGTAGCTGGTTGATGAATGTTAGTGGGAAGTTCGAATATGGGGACCATGAATTATATCTCCTGCATCTTGAAGTCCACCCATAGATGCTCTGCAGCAGAGTTATCTGTGGGGTAGAAATGTGAACATTGGCCGATTACTCCCACCCAGTCTATATACTGTGACCAACATTCGACCTCTTCCCCAGCTGAAATCACACAAACTCTGCAGAAAATACTTCTTATACCGTCAGATTAAAACAACATTTAAGAAAACACATTAGTTAAATCTGTCCACAAACACATCACAGCGACAGACCCACAGTCAGGAAATGAAAAGCTTACAAGAAACATTGAAAAATGTACTCATTTAATTATAGAGTTTACAAATATAATTTTTAACGTGAAGCTCTAAAAAAAGATAATATTTCATGTTGCAATCATGGCACTGGATCATGAACTTCTTTTAAATATATTTTGTGCCAGCTCTCCTGAAGGTCCTGGCTCTGTTTGTTGTTCCATTGTAGACTGGCTACTCAGAGATGCCTTACATGATAGACTGTGCTTTGTATGGGAGTCTAACCTGTCGGTTGAATGGTGGAAGGCATCATCATTAAGTCCAATCTGCCTGCCCACATTTCCTACTGAGATCAATAGACAGTCTTGTTCAGAATGTGGATAATGTCCTCCTTTTCTTGGCCAAAAGAACTGCCGCCAGGTGTGACTATTCCATCATTGTGATTTGGTTGAAATGAAAGGAATGGGATCACTTTGATCGGTTGATCGATGGAATGATATAGCACGGAAGCAGGTCCATCGACCCACCAAATCAATGCCGACCATCCATCACCCTACTTCACACTAGTTCAATGTTATTCCACTTTCTCATCCAGTCTCTACACATTTGGTGCAATTTACAAAGGCCAATGAACCGCCAAGCCTACAAGTCTTTGGGGTGTGGAAGGAATCCAGAGTACCCGGAGGAAAGGGTGCAAACTCCACACAGACAGCACCCAAGGTCAGGATCTAACCAGGGTCTCTGGTGCTGTGAGGTAGCAGTTCTACCAGCTGCGCCACTTTGCTGCCCCAACTCAGTACAACTCAATATTGCATGAATCCAGACTCACCAAAGGGATCAGTTTGTGAAATGATTTGATGTGTGCTTTTTTTCAGTATACCAAGAGTGGGCAGATCTAATTGATCAGTTCTGCCATGGCATTTTACCGCAGTTTACTTTGGAGTTTAGAGATACGGTGCGGAAACAGGCCATTCAGCCCACCAAGTCCGATTCGACCAGCGATCACCCCGTACACGCGCACTATCCTACACACGAGAGACAGTTTACAATTTTACCAAAGCCAATTAACCTGCAAACCTGTACGCCTTTGGAGTGTGGGAGGAAACCGGAGCACCTGGAGAAAACCTACCCGGTTACAGGGAGAACGTACAATCTCCGTACAGACAGCAGCCATCGTCACGATCGAACCCGGGTCTCTGTTGCTGTAAGGCAGCAACTCTACCGCTGCACCCCTGTGTTCAGTGATCATATCAGCCTAGGGCCTGACACACGTGGAAATATACTACAACTGCAGATTGAGAAGCAGTAACCACCACACTGCACATGAAATGCATGGTGAACCCACGTGAATATTGTGTTTTTCAATTGCTAACGTGACCCCTCACTCAGCTGATAAAAAGCAGTTACATCTTCTGTCCTTTTCTAATGTCACCTATAAATTGCTTCCCAAAAGTTTGCACTCAATAAGAACGAGAAAAAAACCCCAACACGTTTTAAAGGAATACTGACGAACTGAGACATTTGTTAGGTGCAAATGAATGGAAATCATTTTATTCCCTGCCTCCCCTTGGATAATGGATGCAAATCTATGGCGCCATATGCAATGTTGTTCAACATCTCCGTACCTAAATAGATACAGGCTGGCCTCGGGAATCCACACAATGGCTTGTATTAGACAAATTGATCATATTGGACATCAGCTGAGGCAGGACCCATCTTCATCCAACAGCCACTCTCTAACTTGAGTCAGGGGACATCAATAGGTACCTCCAGGTGATCTCCATCCTATACTTAGTGAATGGGCATTGCAGCCTATTCTTATTTCCAAAGAGATCACGGATGTCCTTTAGGAATCAACGGTATCAGAATGAAATGGCACTCCATTTGGCCTTGCTTTGCAAGTTGATAATCTTATTGAGGTAACTGAGGACCTTCTCTGCCTGTGTGGCTTAGAGCCACCCAAGTTGGTATAATGAGCATCGAGGGCACTCTGCAAGGGTGAACTTGAACGGACTTCTTAACGACTACAGGCAGCGTACCTTCGAAAACCCATTAGTAACATAAAAAAGTGCATTGTTTCCCTATCATAAAAAATACAAGATATATATAAAAGCCAGATTTGCAAACCTAGCGATGGCATTTAGTACTGCGCCATCCTCCGGTTTAAATAGTGCCTCTAATTTTGAAACTGAGTGAGATCCGATCTCAACATTCACTGCCTTTCACTTTAGCTAAAAAAAGTGTAGCTTCTTATTTGCCTGAAACAAATGTGATTGGATTTCACTTTCTGATGGAGTGGAGAGGCAAGTTGGATCAGAAGACATCGTTTTCAGTTTGGTTGTTGGCATTTAAAAAAAAAAGACATCTTTAAAATCAGGCGCTTGAAGATTGCACCCTTTACCATCTGTTGCCTGTCAATGTGAATTAAAAACTTCCATCTGTCTGACACCCCATTAAAATTCCTTTAGGCATCAACAGTATCAGAATGAAATGGCACTCCATCTGGCATTCCTTTGCAGTGATCTTTGCATGTTGATAATCTTAGTGCATTATGGAAATCATCTTTGGTTTTCTCACAAGTTCAAGGCAAGCAGTGCTTCAAAGCAGTTTAGGTGTGAACGGGAGGTTTGGTGTACAATTGCTCTTTAGTTTGTTGCCGTACTCGAGAAAGGGGAGCTGCTAAATAATGGTAACAACAATTTGCACTTGTAGCGTGCAGATAATAACGTCTGAAGGTGCTGCACTTGGACAGATGGGTTGTGAGGCGAAGAGATGGCGAAACCCACCAAGAGGAAGTGAAAGAGTGCAAGGCATACATTAGACCGGCAGTCTGCATCTTTTGTACACATTTACGTTTGCAATCCTGGTTCGGTATAGCTGCTGCCATTCATTTTCTAAAAGCCAAAGAGCATTGCGGATCAATGGATGAATCTGTGTATAGTCTATCATTCAATCACAAAGTGAATCGAGGCAGTTGGTGACTGTGCAATCTGTTCTTTACGTTTCTACACACAAGAAGCATTCTTGATGTGATCCCAGTGCTTGGGCTTTTTGCATAAACAGGGTTTTGTTTTTGTCGCCGCTAACATCTGCTGGGGAAAGTGTCTTCTAGCAGAGAGTCCCTGTCAGCTTGCCTCAAAGTCCCGGCTGTTGAGAGAACGGTGGGTGTCGGAGGTGTTATGATGATATCAGGAACTTGGAGGTGGCTCTCCGCTGTACGGTTGCCGTCGGCACACTCGCCTTGTAAACATAATCTGCAACCTGGAGAGGGAGAGGAAAAACACCACCAATATAACTGACTCATTTGGTACTGGTAGCTGTGCCAGAATGTGGCATCTCACCTTCAAGTAACATAAATCTGTAGTGTAGGAAGGAAAACTGCAGATGCTGGTTTAAACCGAAGATAAGACACAAAATGCTGGAGTAACTCAGTGGGACAGGCAGCATCTCTGGAGAGAAGGAATGGGTCACGTTTTGGGTTGAGACCCTTCTTCAGACAAAAATCAGTTCAGGTGTTTCAACCATGAAAGATTGCTAAATTTTTCCAATGCTGTCGAGTGACATTTTTGAGCCACATTCTAATTTATTTTAAAAGATACAGCATGGAAACAGGCCCTTTGACCCACCCATGCCAACCATTGATCACTTGCTCACACTGGTTCTGTTATCCCACTTTTATACCCTCTCTCTATACACTAGGGGTGATATAGAGCCCAAATAACTTTCAAACCTCTCTGACACTCAACAGCATTGGAAACGTTGCTATTGCTCATCAGTTCTTCATGGTTTAGTTTAGTTTATTATCATCACGTCTGCCGAGGTACAGCTTTTGTTTCCATGCTATCCAGTCAAAGAAAAGACGATACATGAATACAATGAAGGCATTCACAGTGCTCAGGTAAAAGATAAAGGAACAACATGAAGCATGGTCAAAACATCTCAAACAGGAATTGATTTTCATTACTCGAGTATTATTTTTGTTTGTTGTCCAAATGTTGAGATGAACAAAAGACAGGGGACAAAGATGCCTTCAGGATGACAGATTTATCAACTTTGGACTTTAGAGGTACAGCATGGAAATAGGAACAAAGGGCAGATATTTGCCCTGTCTTCTGTCACAGTGTCACGGGGATATTTTATAATGGACTAGACCAAGTGGAGGCAGGGAAGGGGAGAGGGTGTGACTGAGAGGGTGAGCCCTGGACCCGAAGTCTCTCCTGTATTGGTGTAGCACGCTCAATTCCCCCCCCTTCCCCGCACTCAATCACCCTTATGCCCCCTCCTCCCCCACTGACCCACTCCATCCCCCCTAGCCCACCCCAACTTGCCCCTCCCCTGCCCCCACCCCCAGACCTGCCTCCACCCCCATTCCCCCCTCCTCACCCCTATTCCCTCCTCCCCCCACCTCCCTCCCCTCCCCCTCCTCCCCACCCCCACTCTCTCCTGTCCCCTACTGCCCCCTTCCCCCTCACCCCATTCTTTCTTTCCCCACCCCCTCCTCCCCCTCCCCCTCCCCCCATCCCCACTCTCCCCTCCCCCTCCCCTCACCGGCACTCTCTCCTCCCTCCACCCCCCTCCCCTCCACCCCCCTCCCCTCCACCCCCACTCTCCCCCTCCTCCTCCCACCCCCACTCCCCGCATAACCCCACCCTCCCCTCCACCCACTTGGCCGCCACTCCCACTCCCTTCCGTGGAGACGTTGGCTGCGAAAAGCACTTACCAGTGCCGTGCGTTCAACGCTGACTGCCGACGTGCGAGTCTCTGCTGGGGGCGGGGCCGGGCGAGAGGCGAGGGGAGACGGGCGAGGTAACGACTGAGGCCGGGCGAGAGGCGAGAAGCGAGGGGCCGAGGCCGGGGCCCGGGCGAGAAGTGAGGTGAGACGGGCGAGGGAACGACTGAGGCCGGGCGAGAGGCGAGGGGAGAGGTGAGAGGGGAGGGGAGAGGGAACGACTGAGCCGGGCGGGAGGCGAGGGGAGAGGTGAGGGGAGAGTAGAGGGAACAACTGAGCGCGGGCGGGCAAAGAGTACACTCTTCACATGGTCACTGAGATTACATACAAACTCTGTACAGACAGCACCCGTGGTCAGGATTGAACCCAGGTATCTGCATCAGCCACACCAAATTAGCACCAACAGTGTGGAACACACCATTTAAGACATTCAATCTGATATTAAATGCTGCGGAACCAACAAGGGAACAGGCTGTTTTGGATCTAATACTGCGTATGAAGAAAGGGTAGATTGTTGATCTTAAGTTACGGAGACTTAAGAGACCAATAATTATAATATGATAGAATTTGATGTAAGGTTTGGAAATGATTTACCTCGAGCTGAAACTAGTGTCTTAAATCACAATAACGCAAATTATGAAGTCATGAGGCATCAGTTAGCTATGGTGGACTGGAAAAATACTATAAAACATGTGACAGTACATAAGTAGTAGCTAAGATTTAAAGAATTTGTGAAGATGTTGCCAGGACTTGAGGAGCTGAGCTACAGAGAGAGGTTGGACACACTAGGACTTTTTTCTTTAGAGCGCAGGAGACTGAGGGGTGATTTTATCGAGGTATAAAATAATGAGGGGAATACATAGGGTAAATGTACAGAGTTTTTTTAAAAATCCAGAGTAGGGGAATCAAAAATCAAGAGGAAATATGTTTAAAGTGAGAGGGGCAAGATTTAATACGAATCTGAGGGACAATTTTTTCACTCATTGGATGGTGAGTGTATGGAACGAGCTGCCAGGGGAGGTAATTGTGGCAGGTACTATAACAGCATTTAATAGGCATTTGGACAGATACATGGATAGAAAAGGTTTAGGGGGATATGAGCTAAACAAGTGCAACTGGGACAAGCTTAGATGGGGCATCTTGTTTAGCATAGCCGTTGGGCCGAAGGGCCTGTTTCCATGCTGAATGACTAATTAATAGTTTACAAGTAAGATGTATGCTTCACGACAAAATAGTCCAGCCATGATTAGTAAGAGATGTTAGATATAGATCAAAGGAATAGACTTGTTGCATTTCCAAAAACTATTCAGTAAGCTTTACTTGCAAAATAAACATTGTCCTGTTATTTAATGAGGAAAGGGGGAGAGAAAGCTGAGAACTATGCAACCATGAGCCTGAGATCACTCTTATTCAACATGGTTTATTAAGCAAATCGTAACAGTGCACTTGGAAAATAACAAGATTGGACAGAGGCAAATTAGATTGATGAAAGAAAAATTACATTTGACAAATCTGTTTGCAGATGTTGCAAGTAGCCAAAGATATAAGGGAGAACAATCGGATAAGATCATCATTCAGGCATTGCGAAGGGTGATAAAATATAGGGCTTGGAGTGTGATACTGGCAGGGGTGGAGGTGTGGTTAATAGACAAAAAGCAGAGATTGAGAATAAACTGATCACTTTTGGGTTGGGAGGGTGTGATCAATGGGATATCACAAGGATCAGTGTAGGGACTCTAGATGTCGACAATCCACAGCAATGATGTGGATGAGGGGACCAACAATAACAAACAAACTTGGGTGGCAGTGTGGGTTGTAAGGAGAGTTGCAGTGGTTTCTGATGAAATAAACAGGTTCACTGGAATGGCGAGAAAGGGAAGGCTTTATATAATGAAAAATAAAATTTGAGCTTAGCCACTTTCGTAAGAAGAAATATGAAGCGGAAGCTTTTATAAAATGGTGAGAGACGTGGAAAGGATGTTTCCAGTAGTGGGCGAGTCTAGAACCAGAGGGCAGCAGCCTCAGAATGAAAGGACTACCTTCAGAAAGGAGAGGAGGAGGAATTTATTTTGCCAGAGAGTGGTGAATCTGTGGAATTCATTGCCACAGACGTTGGTGGAGGCCAAGACATTGGCATTTTTAAAGCCACCAGATTGATAGGTTCTTGATTAGTAAGGGTGTCAAAGGTTACGGGAAGGCGGCAGGAGAATGGGATTGAGAGGGAAAAATTGATAAGCCATGACATATGGCAGACTAGACTCTCTGGGCTGTATGGCTTAATTCCGCTTGTATGTCTTATGGAATGTTCATGTTCAGAGGGATCTGGATGTCCTTGTACATGAATCATTGAAATTTAACATACTGTGCAACAAACAATTAGAAAGGCATTTGGTATGCTTCCCTTTAATGGAAGAGGCTTTTAGCACAAGAAACAAGGACATTTTGTTCCAATTATGTTGGGCCCTGTGGAGGTGGCATTGAGAATATTGTAGACTTATTTGGTCCACGGATGCACTTGCGATAAAGAGAGTGTTGTTAATGTTCAGAGCGTTTCTTAGTCCGGTGGATTTGTCACGAGGAGAGATTAAGCAAGTTGGGCCAGTATCTCTTGAGCTTTGAAGTATGAGAAACGGTCTCACTGAAACAAAATGGATTTTTACGGTGCACGGCAGGGATGTTCAGAGCCAGCATTTACTGTCTCAGAATAAGAGAGGTCCGTCTAGGACAGAGATGAGAAGAAATTTCTAAACCTTTGGAGTTCCGTGTCCAAGATGCTGAGCATATTCAAGATGGATAGACGCACTTTTAGATATTACAGAAATCAAAGGATGCGGAGTGAGTGTAGGAAAGCAAAGATCATTCATGATCTTATTGAAAGGCCCTTTGGAAACCTTTGGCCCTCTACTACTTCTACTTCACATGTGACAAATTCCCATTGAACATATTCTTACAGAAGATGCTTCTCCTCTCTTAGACCTAATCGTAGCACAACAAGGATATTGAACTTCTGTGGGGATATCAAGGTAAGGTACAGGTATTAGGGTGGAAAATATGCTTGAATATTTATCTTGCATTCTAAAAGACAGAATTGTCCCAGGGATGATTAGGTTAACCTACGATGAACGTTTGACAACACTGGGCCTGTACTCGCTGGAGTTTAGAAGGATGAGGGAGAACCTCTTTCAAACTTATCGAATAGTGAAAGGCTAGGATAATGTGGCTGCAGAGAGGATATTTCCAGTAGTGGGAGAGTCTAGGGCCAGAGGGCATAGCCTCAGAATAAAAAGAATAAAAATAATCTTTAGAAAGGAGATTAGGAGGAATCTCTTTAGTCAGAGGGTGGTGAATCTGTGCAATTCATTGTCACATTTGAGTGTGGAGGCCAAGTCAGTGGGTATTTTTAAGGCGGAGATAGACAGATTCTAGATTAGTAAGGGTGTCAAGGGTTATTGGGTAAAGGCAGTGGAATGGGGATTAGAAGGAAAGATTGATCAGCCATGAATGAATGGCGGAGTAGATTCGATGGGCAAAATGGCCTAATTCTCTACCTACAACATTCTTTAAAAAGCTTCAGTCAAATGAAAAGTATTGGGAATGGGAATGAGGCAAGAAAAATAGCAAACTCAGAATCAGAGCAAGAGTCAAATTAGTGTGACGAGATACCACCTTGTTGGTCCTAGACAAGAGAGATGAGCTTTGCAGAAACAGATAAGCAGCTGTTTTTTGAAAGGTTGGAGACGAGGTTTAATCTTACCACCCAAGCATGACTGTCCCAGACCCATGGTTTCATCCTTCGGTGAGGTGCCAGAAGTGAAGCAAAACGCTGATGTCCAGGACTGTTTACACCAGGGCGTGTTCCAGTTCCTGGTCAACAATCCAGCATTGATTGCCTGTTTTAGAAAGACAATTTGTTATGCATGGAAACACTTGCTGGGTCTAATTAAAATTGGTTCTATTCAGGATAGTGATGAAAGGATTACGACTAACTACCAAGTCACAACATCATAGAGTCATTAAGCGTGGAAACAGGCCCTTCGGCCCAACTTGCGCATGCCAACCAACATGCCCCATCTACACTAGTCCCACCTGCCTGCATTTGGCCCAGAACCCTCTAAACCTGTCCGATCCATGTACCTGTCGAAATGTTTCTTAAATGTTGTGATAGTACTTGCCTCAAACTTTTAATTTAAAGAGAGGGGTGAGACCCTTCCATATTGCCTTGACATTTGTGTCCATTAGATAGCAACCAGTCAAAGTCGGTTTCTCAGTTTGTCTTTGAAATGTGAACATAGTACATGAAATGCAACCCCCTTTATGAAAGACACATAGAATTCTGGCTGATACAAGACTCCATTGTGTCAGGTTGTGAACAGCTGCTTCTCACATGTATTTTACCCAAGCACAGCCCAGAACCTCTCTCTCTGTGGGTTATGAATCAGTCAAAATTAACACATAGAGGATATTCATAATTGAATCTGGGAAGTACCGAGGTGTAGCATTCAATGTTTGGCAACAGCTGTTCAACTCCTGTGGTTTTTTTGTATCATTTTTTTCTCTGCAGGGCACTTCATATAAATTAGCAACAGGCTCTGGTGAGAAATCTGCTAAACACTCTCGTCGTCTGAAGGGTCTCGACCAGAAACGGCACCCATTTCTTCTACACAGAGATGCTGCCTGTCCCGGCCTTTGTGTTTATCTTAAACCAGCATCTGCAGTTCCTTCCTACACCCTTGTCATCCTGTTATCATCCATACATCCTTTCATTATCACCTCTTCCACAGGCAACAATGGACCATTGTGGGCTCCACCGTTCCTTGGTAATCAGTGCTGGCTCTGATTTGTTCTGAACCTTTTCATACCTCCAGTTTCCCTTCCCTCTGACTCTCAGTGTGAAGAAGGGTCTTGACCTAAAACGTCACCTATCCCTTTTCTCCAGAGATGCTGCCTGACCCGCTGAGTTACTCCAGCATTTTGTGTCTATCTTATGAACAAACAACATCTTTACTTTGATCGTGACAAAACAAAGAATTCTTCTTCTTTTGGTATCAAGGAGATTCTATTAACGTATTCTCTTGCTTTGCAATTTCTATTCTGTGGCATCACTCAAATTCATTTCTCAAGATTTGAACAGAATTAGGTTTGGGAACAAGGAGCTAATAATTAACCAATCCCTTGCAATCATCGTTGCTGGCTTTGATCTGTCTTTTTGCATATCTTTCATTTATTTGTTCTACGTACTTCTTATTATCTCTTGGTTAGCTCTCCACTGACAATGAAGGATCCCGACCTGAAACATGACCCAATTCTTTTGCTCCAGAGCTGTTGCCTGACCCGCTGAGTTACTCCAGCTTTTTGTGTCTAACTTTGGTGTAAACCAGCATCTGCAGTTCCTTCCAACACCAAAATATCTATTCATGACCTACAAACCATTCTGCTATAGCAGAGGCTTCTGTCCAGTCAAGGCGAGAACACGAGAAGCAGGTTTGGTGAAACACGTCAACTGATTTGCAACAGCGATCATTCCAAAATGCTAATTGTTAGTGTAGTAACGTCAGTATAGAATCACCTAACAGAGAGGATGTCATTTTAGAGTTAGTTTTAGAGATACAGCATGGAAACTGGCTCCGTCCTGGGGGCGGAGTTGGATTCATGGGAGGTGGTCTTGGAGGGGAGGATGCTCCTTAAACTGCGGAGCATCCTGGACAATACAGCTCACCCCCTCCATGACACACTGGTCAACCTGAGGAGCACCTTCAGAAATAGATTGGTTCCAGCAAGATGCAGGCCAGAACGCCACAGGAGATCCTTTTTCCCTGTAGCTATCAAACTTTACAACTGAGACTGAGTCTCCCCCTGCCCCCCCACTCTTTGCACATCCCCCAAGCCTTCCCACTCGTCACTTTAATGTCATGTTTCGTGTATTTGGTGTTTGTTATGACTGTTGGCAGATCAGTGTCCCTCCTGGGATAAATAAAGTTCTATCGTATCGTATCATATGGAAACAGGCCCTTCACCAGTTCACACTAACACTATCCCTCACACTAAAGTCAATTTACAGAAGCCAATTAACCTACAAACCTACACGTCTTTGGAATAAGGGTGTATGAGTATTTTTGTATTAATATCTGACTTATTATACGGGTGGGTGACTATATTTGTATTTATATTTTGTATGTAAATGGTCGGGTATATGATTGGCCTAATGTATGTATATATATCAGATGTAGTTAATATAGACATTATTGTGTAAATAGGTATATTCATATGATTGTAGGGGTGAGTGAGTATATATGTAGTTATATATGTATTTTAGGTATTAGTTATTATAGATAATACTTGATAAATATTGATTAGGGAATGGGGGTAGGATTAAATAAGTTCACACTTCTTCCTGCTCCTTTTCGCACATGTAAAGACCTTAAGTAATGGATGAAATTCTTTGTATTTCTTCTGTTTTTTGGTTTATTTTGTTTTTTAATTGATGTCTTTTAACATGTACGAAATAAAACGATAGAATGAATGAAAGAATGAATGAATGTGGAAGGAAACCTGAGTACCCAGAGAACCCATGTGGTCACAGGGAGAACGTACAAACTCTGTACGGACAGCACCCATGGTCAGGATCGAACCCGGGTCTCTGGCACTGTAAGGCAGCAACTCTACCATTGCTACACGGTCCCATTGTGCCTAAACTGATCACAAAGCCCTAAGTTTTCCCCACAACCTTGACCTCCGACTTGACAGTTACCATTGCCTCTGTTTCTTCAAGTCTCTTCAGTCAATGTGCTTCAAATAGTAATCATTTCCCACAAAGATATTTTTTTAAATAAAACATCTCCTCGCCTCAGCATCATCACAAATGACACCAGCAATAACTTATAGACAGCAACTTTAATATAGTAAAACATCTTCCTCAGAAGCGTTAAACGTTTTACACAGATGAAGATATTGGGACAGACACAAAATGCTTGAGTAACTCAGCGGGTCAGGCAGCATCAATGGAGAAAAATAGGTGATGTTTCGGATCGAGACCCTTCTTCAAACTGAGAGACTCAGAGGGGTCTCAACCCGAAACATCTTTCAGTCTGAAGAAGGGTTCTGACCCGAAATGTCACCTATTCCTTTTCTCCAGAGATGCTGCCTAACCCGTTGAGTGACTCCAGCATTTCGAGTCTATCTTCGGTGTAAACCAGCATCTGCAGTTCCTTCCTACACAAGATATTGGGACAGGCAGCCATAGATGGCAGCAGGGGCAGGTTTTCAGGAGCACATTGAGCCAGGAAACGGTGGGAGAGAGACTAGGAAATGACTGCTAAAGGTGGCGATTAAAACATTAGTACATCCTTGAGCGCTCTGAACTTGCCGACAGCAGTTTGCCGTCGATTTCCTGACTATATTCTGCTCACAGGTTAGATATGGTGCAGGGAGATCTCCATTAATCTCAATGTCTATTGTTGCCCCATTTCCATTGCCTCTACAAATTACTTCAGTCGAGCGTCCATCTGATTCCTTTTTAGAGCAACCGAGGTGGGGCGGGTTGGCAACCCATACCACATCCTCTGTGAGGAGGAGACCCAACTGAGCTACTGATCAACTCATGGAACAATACCCCCAGGGGTGAACAGCCGAGGCCTGAAGATTCACCAGACCTGGATGAAGTGTTTGGAGGGAGAGGGAGCGTCACAACGCACAGGTATCTTACCTGGTGAGACGCAGGAGGAGCCAGGCCCGGAAGCACCACATAGAGCCGGAAGCCTCCAAGTGGTGCCACTAGTCCCTCAGAACAGACCTCTGGAGAAGGTTCGAGTCGAATGATACTGTATACCGAAGAATGATCACCTTCTGAGAGAAGACATTACATCTCATCATTAGCTTAAATAGGTGACCACTTATTCGTGGTTTAGTTTAGTTTAGTTTAGCTTTGTTAGTTTAGTTTAGTTTAGAGATACAGAGTGGAAACAGGCCCTTCGATCCACAGGGTCCACGCAACCCAACTTGGCCATATTGACAAAGATGCCCCATCTAAGCTAGTCCCATTTGATAATCATTGTTGAATCTGAAATCTATTAATGTTGTCCTTCCTGCTGTGGGATCCTAATAGTTTAGTTTAGTTTAGAGATACAGAGCAGAAACAAGCCCTTCGGCCCACCGAGTCTGCACCGACCAGCGATCCCCACACATTAACGCTCTCCTACACATACTAGGGACAATTTACACTTATACCAAGCCAATTGACCTACATGTCTTTGGAATGTGGGAGGAAATCGAAGGTATTGGAGAAAACCAAGGGGTCAAGGGGAGAACGTGCAAACTCCGTACAGACAGCACCTGTAATCAGGATCGAACCCAGGTCTCCTGGCGCTGTAAGGCAGCAACTCTACCGCTGCACCACCGCGCCACCCTTCAGAATTCAGTGTTATTGAAGCTCTTCATGCTAACCGTTTGATGAATGTAAATTAGTGCTCTTTGTGGTGGTTTTATATGTGAACACGATCCTTCTATTTTATCAGAGCTTTAAATAGCTTTACACTCTAGAATGATTGAAGTGTAACCGTGTGGAATGTTTAAGCAGGAATAAGGTTGACAGGGCTGAAGGTTTCAATCCAATGTTTTTAGGAAAAATACTTGGGAGAGAAATCGGTTCCAATGCTGTGCTGGCCAAATCCAATAATAAAGTCGGTGTCATTGTGACCTAATAAGGTAAAATATACTTGTGCCGCGATTTTTACAACCCTACTAGTCTAAGCAGACATAAGTCATGACAAAGTTACACATTTAAACAAGAGAGAGTTTACTACTCTGTTTCACTGTCACTTTGTTTCACTAATGTTGTTTTTTTAACAAGTAATGGTAGTTTTTCCAAGCCTCCCCCCCCCCCCCCCCCCCCCCCCACCCCCACCAACAGCCTTTGCATATAGCAAAAAAACTAACTACCGGAGCAACTTAATGGGTCAGCATCCATGGAAATTGAGGAATGAAATGTAGAACCAGAAGGGATGGTGGGTAGAAGGGAATGGAGGGGGCGGGGGGGGGAATGGGGGATGGGTGACAGAGAGGGGTGGGCAATGAGGGGATGGAGATGATTTGCAGAGAGGATCTGAACTGGGTGACAGGGAACGGGAGTGGAAAGGGAAATAAGGCGAGATGGATGGTTTACCTGAAATTGGAGAATTCAGTGTTCATGCCATTGGGTTGTAGACTATCCAAGCGGAGTCTGACGTGCTGTTCTTCCAACTTGTGAGTGGCCTTGCCCTGGCAGCAGAGGAGACCAAGGACACGCAAGTCATTATTGGGATGGAAAGGGGAAAGAATGAATGAATGAATGAACTAATAAAATTGTTTGCAACTGAAAGCTCCAGTGGGCCCTGGTGACTAGAATGCAAGCGAAGCCATCACCTAATCTATGCTTGGCCTCACCCAATGTATTAGAGATCACATCAAGAGCAATGAATACAATTGACGAGGTTGGAGGAGGTACATATAACCTGTGTCTTAGCCGAGAGGGCTATTGGGAACTGATGTGAAGGGGGAGGTGTTGGGACATGTATTGCATTTCCTACGGTTGCAGGAGAAAATGCCCGGAGGGGATGGCTAGGCAGGGAGGGATGAACTAACCAAGGAGTCACAGACAGACTGTTCTTTACAGAAGACAGAAAGGGATGAGGAGGGAAGATGGGGCTGATGGTAAGATCACAGTGAAGCGGGTGGAAATGTCAGAGAATGTGTTGATTGAGGTGGCTAGTGGGGTAAAAGGCAAGGACATTTGAACAGGGAAGACAGAGGTGCAGCAGTAGAGGTGCTGCCTTACACCGCCGGAGACCCGGATTCGATCTTGACTATGGGTGCTGTCCGTACATGGATTTTACATTCTCCCTGTGACCGTGTGGGTTTTCTCTGATGCTCCAGTTTCCTCCCACCTGCAGATTTGTAGGTTAATTGGCTTCTGTAAATTGTCCCTAGGGGGTAGTATAGAACGAGTGCACGGGTGATCATTGGTCGGCCCGGACTCGGTGGGCCAAAGGGCCTGTTTCCATGCTGTATCTCTAAACTAAAACCAAAAACTAATATATGGACAGGGAATGGTTTAGAGGGATGTGGGCCAAAAGAGGGATAGGGCCGGAATGCCACCTTGGTTGCCTTGGACAAGTTGGGCTGAAGGGCCGGTTTCCTGCTCAATGACTCTCTGTCCAGGGGGACCCTGTCACTGTTCTGTCGGGGGGGGGGGGGGGGGGGGGGAGAGAGGAGAGCGAGAGTGGGAAATGGGGCAGACACTGTGTGATGGCTCCATCCACAATTGCAGAGAGGGATGGGGAAACAATGTTTCCTGAAGAAAGAGTACATCCCAGATGTCCTACGATGGAAGGCCTCATCTTGAGAGCACATCCTCTTTACGTAATTGCATTGACTGTAGTATTTATTTATACATACAAGACCTCCTCAGTTCAATCTATTTAGTTGGTCTTTGCTTTGGGAGTAATTATGGTTCACCAGAGTGCACTCAGGCAGGGAAAGCCAGCGATCGTTTCGCCTTGGTCTACGCATTCTCCCGGTTGCCAAACATTTTAACTCCAATTCCCATACTGACCTCTCTGTTCTGGGCCTCCTCCACCGTCAGAGAGAGGCCACATGCAAATTGGAGGAACAGCAACATGTGTGTATGTGTGTATGTGCAAATTGGGGGAACGTTGATTTCTCAAATTTCAAGTAATTCCTGTATTTCCTCTCCTCCCTTCTCTCACCCACCCTAGTTGCTCTAGCAGTTCCACTGTTCACATCTTATAACTCTCGTTATCACACCTTCATAATGAGAGGATTTCAGTATAGGGGTAAAGAGTTTCTTCTGCAGTTGTATAGGACCCTGGTAAGACCACTTCTGGAGTATTGTGTACAGTTTTGGTCTCCTAATTTGAGGAAGGACATCCTTGTAATTGAGGCAGTGCAGCGTAGGTTCACAAGATTGACCCCTGGGATGGAGGGACTGTCATATGAGGAAAGATTGAAAAGACTAGGCTTGTATTCACTGGAGTTTAGAAGGATGAGAGGGGATCTTATAGAGACATATAAAATTATAAAAGGACTGGACAAGCTAGATGCAGGAAAAATGTTCCCAATGTTGGGGGAGTCCAGAGCCAGGGGCCACAGTCTTAGAATAAAGGGGAGGCCATTTAAAGCTGAGGTGAGAAGGAACTTTTTCACCCAAAGAGTTGTGAATTTGTGGAATTTGCCACAGAGGGCAGTGGAGGCCAAAACACTGGATGAATTTAAGAGAGAATTAGATAGAGCTCTGGGGGCTAGTGGAATCAAGGGATATGGGGAGAAGTTGGGCACAGGTTACTGATTATGGATGATCAGCCATGATCACAATGGCGGTGCTGGCTCGAAGGGCCGAATGGCCTCCTCCTGCACTTATTTTCTATGTTTCTTCGCCAAACAACAATGGGCCATAATGAGCTCCATCTTTCCTGTGGTCATCTGTTACCAGATTTGTTTGGGCCTTTTCTCACTTCCTGTTTATTCCCCTTCCCCAATCCCCTCTACATTCAGTCTGAAGAAGGGTTCGGACCCAAAACTTCACCAGAGATGTTGGTGATCCGCCGAGTTGCTCCAGCACTTTTTGTCTGAGCTGGCTAGCAACCTCTCTCATTACCACGTGTGTGTGTGTGTATATATGTGTGTGTGTGTGTGTGTATGTGTGTGTCTGTGTGTGAAGATAGACACAAAATGTTGGAGTAAATCAGCGGGTCAGGTAGCATCTCTGGAGAAAAGGAATAGGTGACGTTTCAGTTCGAGACCCTTCATCAGACTGCTGTCTGCCTGACCCACGGAGTTATTCCAGCATTTTGTGTCTATCTTCGGTGTAAACCAGCATCTGTAGTCCATTCCTACACGTGTGTGTGTGTGTGTGTGTGTGTGTGTGTGTGTGTGTGTGTGTGTGTGTGTGTGTGTGCGCGCTTGTATTTCAATAAAGGTTGGATCAGACTCAGTTCTGGGCTCCATTGTGTCTTAAAGGCATGCCAATACTCACTCTCTCGCATATATTTAAAGATGAAGAATGAGCTCTTGAACAATTTACCAGAAGGTTTGGCATTTGTGTACATGAATGAAAAAGTCAACAAATCAAGAATGAGTCAGTCATCCCAGAAGATGAGGAACGAATATTTGGGGAAAAGCAAAGGAAGAAATGAATTTTCAATTCTGCTAAAGTACATGATATTTGCTTAGCTATACACTTTTTAAAGACATTCTCAATCAGCTAACAATAGTTGGACCAGGATTGTTCAACTCCAGGCAACACTCACTGGCATGTTAATGATTGTATACAATCTTATTCATTTCCTGGGACAGAATCAACTTCCTCTGTCTGGACTTGTGAACCAGACTCTCCCTTTATTTGGACAAGGGAAGAGGACTTGACATGTTAAAAGCTGCTTTCATGTTTCAAACAGCTCTTCCCCGTTAATTATCTGGTAAACACTGGAAGCATTAAACGTTGAACACTTACATATATGTGGAAGAGATTCTGAGGCAGTATTTTCCTGCAATATATTTGCAAGAGTTTACTAGATTAAAACAAAAAGCAAACTTTTAGATGATCAGCCATGGCCTACTCCTGCACCTATTTTTCTATGTTTCTAAACCAATCCATTCTCGTTGGATGTATAAACACCACTATGGGCACTACCCACATGTGCCTTACAACAGACAATGCCATCACTTGTTTTTGGACAATCTACTATTGATGCTTTTTCTGTTGTTAACATTACTTTAGCTTTCTACTCTGGTATCCAATGGAGATCTAACTGCTGATTAAGCTATCAGGAAACTCAAACTGCATGCTCCACTTCCTTCTGTGCCTTTCCAACACCTGTGCACCATACAATCTTCCACTTTATCAGTGTCTTCTCTACCGCCTGAGTGGTTACTTGGCTGAGTAATCCTAGTTACTGGCAACAATATGAAACAAGGAGAAATTCCAAGTAGGGTGTCAACCCGATACGTCACTTATTCCTTTCCTCCAGACACGCTGCCTGACCCTCTGAGTCACTCCAGCACGTTAAGAACTTCCCAATTATTATTTTTTTGCTTATAATTTTATAATGGCAAACAAAATGAAATTATCCCACAGAAGAATTGTATACCACTATGAGTGATACGTTCTCATCGCACTGAGGCAAGTTTCCATAGATGGTTTTTATTGCAAATGTCAGCATAAAGATTTTTACTGTTAATAAATATCAAACAAGGATGTCTACGCGATTTAAATGTGGGGAAGTATTCACTGATCCAGTGGTCCTACAACCCCTTATCCCAGCACACTTGAATATTTAACCTGTTTTTTCTTCTGTACAGCACAATGTGATTCATCCCCAAGAACATAAAAACATTTTAAAAATCTGCACAGGAAGAGTTCTTTTAAGATTCACCTCTACCCGGCATTTGGTGTTTTCCTGGGCCTGGTGAAAGTTCCCAGTAATTTAATGATTAAAAGTACCTGATAGTTAATTATTTGTTTGAACAAACTTTTGGAGCTTTTGAGTCGTTACTTATCCTGCAGTAGATTGTGAAAGAGCTCAATAATTTAGCAATCTGTCACTGCACGTCATCAACAGCTGTGTTCGGGAATGAAATATTATGGCTGCGTAAGACACAAAGATGTAGAACTTGTTCCCTCACATCCAGGTGACTAAGAGTGGGATTGAAATGAAATTAGAACCTTCTCGATCCCGCTCTTTACCGCGGTTTAATGGGGTCACTTGCTGGCACTGGCCCTTCTGATTCAGTTCACAGTGTCACTGGAAACTATACAAAATTAGGGAGTGCAAACGTGCTTTCGTCTAAAAAAGCAAAACACTGCCCAGACTGAGATCTGAAACGAGAACAGAAAGTGATTGAAATATTCAGCATTTATGGATAGAGAAACAGAGTTGATATTTTAGGTCAATGATCGAATGGAACTGTCACACTCGAGGAACAGAGAGACCTTCTTGGCATTTCTTGTGCCTTGTTGAGGCAAATCTACAAAAAAATTCAAGTGGATGGTTTTAACCCTGAAACTCATACTGAAATTAAAGCAAAATACATGGGTGATTTTTATGGATCTTAATTTTTTTAAAGTTTTGACAGTATTGCTCTACAATTAGAGTGGCACAGTGGCGCAGTGGTAGAGTTGCGGCCTTACAGCATCAGAGACCCGGGTTCAATCCCAACTGTGACCATGTGAGTTTCTACCGGGTGCTGCAGTTTCCTCCCACATTCTAAAGGCATGCAGGTTTCTAGGTTAAATGGCTTTTGTAAATGATCCCTATAGAGCTAGTGTACAGTGAGGATTCGGTCAGCTGAAGGACCCTGTTCTGCACTGCATCTCTACAATAAAAGTAACTAAGCAAAACATTTAATGTGTCGTACTTTCATATAACTGCAGGTGCTTTTAATAGCAGATAGTTCAAGGATGATAGGCATAGAAAATTTTACAGGGGGACGTGAGGAAAATCTTTTGTTACGCAGAGAATGGTTGTGATCAGGACTACACTGAATGAAAAGGATTGGGAGTGCGGGACAGTGGAAATGGTGTCAATCGTGACTTTCAAAAAGAAAATGGATAGGCATTATTTGAAAAATAACATGGCCACGAGAAAAAAGGTCAGTGAATGGGACTGAAGGCATGGGCTACAGGGAGCCAACATGGGCTTGCTGGGTCAAATGGCCTCCTTTTGGAATATTAGAATTCTATATTTTGCATTCCTTGGCACATTGGCACTGGGTTACACATGAGCAGCTGCATTCATTTACTTCTACAACATGGATATGATCTTGGAAAAGATACTGGAAGATTAACAGGTTATTATAGTTCATAAGTTATAGAAGCAAAATTAGGCCATTTGGCCCATCAGGTCTACTCCGCCATTCAATCATGACTGGTCTATCTTTCCCTCTCAACCCCACTCTCCTGCCTTCTCCCCATAACCCCTGACCGTACTAATCAAGTAGAACTGTCGGTGAAATTGGTAAGTAGATCTGATTCAGTGGGCCAGACCGCCTCTGTGGAAAAGGAAAGAGAGTTTATAGTTTAGGTCAATGACCTTTCAATAGAATTAATGAAAACTCATCGACCTGAAACAGTAACTCTATTTCTCTCTCCCTAGATGCTGCCCAATCTGATGAGTATTTCCACTGTAGATCATACGGTAGTACGAGTAGGAAGGCTCTCCTTGGCCTCCTCCATTGTCAGAGAGAGGCTAAATGCAAATTGGAGGAACAGCATCTCATATTTCAACCTAGTGGCATGATTTTGATTTCTCTAACTTCAAGTAACCCCTGCATTCCCTCCCTCTCCCCATCACTCTCCCCCCCTAAATACCAGCTTCAAAGTATGGTATTTGTTGAGTGTCATTGTCTGTACTAATTCTCACCTAACACACTGCTAACAATGGCCTGTTTCCTTTATCATCGTTACTTTAGAAATAGAATTTCAGGTCGATCATTACTTTTCTGCGTATCTTTCATTCATTTGTTTGAGATCTCACTACATCACCGTCTATTTCTCTTGTTTCCCTTTCCCCTGAAAAAGGAGAACCAAAACGTCACTTACTTCTTTTCTCCAGAGATGCAGTCTGACTCGCTGAGTTACTTCAGCTTTTTGTGTCTATATACTGAAGTATGATGAGTTGCTCTGTGCTGTAGACGGATGTGATTTTCTGTCATGCTTATAATATCAGCCATTCACAGCTGTAACCCTTGACAATTTAACTCCATGTTATGTGAATGTAAAGTAATGAAGTAACTTTGGTACAATATTTAGCATTTTTGTGGCCCCCTTCAAGATGAATCCCTAAAACTTTTCTCTATGCTTATCAGAATGATTCATATCATGGAACATTTTCCTGTAATAATAATGTAATAAAAGTTCCTCCCCCCTAAAATCATTCTGAAGAGGGGTCCTGACTTGAAACATCACCTGTACATTTTCACCACATTTTCTGCCTGGCCCATTGAGTTACTCTAACATTTTGTGTCTATCATTAGAACGTTTTCCTGTGTTCTTTAATTTCTTTTTTTTGCACCAAAAACTCTCAAGTGTAGCATTTGGCTTTATTCTGACAAAATAATGTGCATTAACCCGAAGCTGAATAAGATGACTGTTTCAAGAATGTAACATTTTTATTTGCACCTCATGGGCAGATTACAACCAACTGTATGGACATTGAATTTTCCAACTTTTGGGAACATCCACTTTCCCCTCCTCCCCCCTTCCCTATGCACCAGTCAGATGAGCACCCATGTCTCCCATTATCCCACCCCCTCCCCCTTTCCCCTCATCCCCTTGCACACATATCCCTTCCTCTACCTTCACATTTCACTCCTCTTTTCTCCTTTTCATCTCTAGCCATTGCCCACCCATCTACCAATCAAACCCATCACCTGTATCCACCTGTCACTCGCCAGGCTTTGTCCTGCCCCACTTCATTTCCAGCTTTCTTCTCCCTATTACAAACAGTTTGAAGAATGGTTCCAACCCAAAACGTTGCCTGTCCATTCCCTCCCTGTCCAGCTGAGTTACTCCAGCACTTTTTCTTTCTAAAGGAGCATCAACAGTTCCTCTGGAGAAAAGGAATAGTTGACGTTTCGGGTCGAGTGGTCTTGACTCGAAACATCACCCCTTCCTTTTCTCCGGAGATGCAGCCTGACCCGTTGAGTTATTCCAGCATTTTGTGTCCATCTTTGGTGTAAACCAGCATCTGCAATTCCTTCCTAGGAACTGCATTTTGCCTGTACTTCCTTGTGTCTTCATATCTATTTGCAAATCGGCCAACCTATTTTGCATTCTGATGTCGTGCAGAAACAACAGAAAAAGTAAACTGAATCCACAAAGCAAAATAATGACTCCAAAATCATACTCAACTTTAAAAGTTTTCACAACTTTCTTATCCAGTAGGTTTTAGACAATAGACAATAGGTGCAGGAGTAGGCCATTCAGCCCTTCGAGCCAGCACCGCCATTCAATGCGATCATGGCTGATCACTCTCAATCAGTACCCCGTTCCTGCCTTCTCCCCATACCCCCTCACTCCGCTATCCTTAAGAGCTCTATCCAGCTCTCTCTTGAAAGCATCCAACGAACTGGCCTCCACTGCCTTCTGAGGCAGAGAATTCCACACCTTCACCACTCTCTGACTGAAAAAGTTCTTCCTCATCTCCGTTCTAAATGGCCTACCCCTTATTCTTAAACTGTGGCCCCTTGTTCTGGACTCCCCCAACATTGGGAACATGTTTCCTGCCTCTAATGTGTCCAATCCCCTAATTAACTTATATGTTTCAATAAGATCCCCCCTCATCCTTCTAAATTCCAGTGTATACAAGCCCAATCGCTCCAGCCTTTCAACATACGACAGTCCCGCCATTCCGGGAATTAACCTAGTGAACCTATGCTGCACGCCCTCCATAGCAAGAATATCCTTCCTCAAATTTGGAGACCAAAACTGCACACAGTACTCCAGGTTTTGTTTATGTCTATTTTCTCAGTTCACATCGACTAACTATATTTACAACTAGCAGCTCCTGAAATTGAAGTCACTTCATGTAATCACAAGTGAATTAATTGCATTTTTTTGTATTTATTGTCGAGGTCATTGAAATGGCAGCATATTTGACCATCCTTAATTTCCCCAGAATTGAAGAGGCAAGTTGAGATTCAATATCAGTGGTGGTCTTGAAGTCACAGAAAGGTCAGACCAAGTAAAGACGGTATATTCCCTTTCCTGAAAGCTGTTAGTGAACCAGAAGGATTTCTAATGACAATCCGATAATGCCATGGTTACCACCACTCAGATTGTTTTTTTGCTTGAACAAAAGATTTGCTTAGCTGGTTGAATTTAAATTCTTCAGCCGCCGTGGTGGAAATCACCTCCTGATTTTCACAGGGCTTCACAAGAATGATTTAATTTTTGATAAAAGCAGTACTGGTTTTGATCATTTTAACAGATCTGTTTAGAATTACTGCAATCAGCTATCATCAGTAAAATTTCAACTTTCTCCAGAGGTTTCTCCAGAACTTTCTAATGAGGTTTGTGACAGGGCAGATGTGGACTATGTCACACTTTCTTTCCACTGACCCTTATTGAGCGGGTGATCAATGGTCGATGTGCACTCGGTGTGGCGAAGGGCCTGTTTCCATGCTATATCTCTAAATAAACCACTGGAGAAAATACCTGTAATAAGGACAATGCCAATAAGCATTAGGGTCATAGAGTCATGCAGCAGGGAAACGGGCTCTTCGGCCCCACTCAGCCATGCCGATCAAGATGCTCCATCTAAGCTGGTCCCATTGCCCACATTCGAACCACATCTCTCTAAACCTCTCCTTTCCATGTACCTGTCCAAGTGTCATTTAAATGGTGTTATTGTTCATATGGATGGCTTGAGTAATTGAGGGCTAGTGAGGGAGCACAATGTTCCCATTTTTAGGTCGCACTCTTTGCTTCTGCTAGCCGGTTTGTAAGGGGTCAGGCACACACTGGGAGGCAGTGAGGTGAGGCAAGGCTCTGCTGTGTCTCAGGGCTGAAGAGTCTGCTGCCATTTGCCGAATAATCTCAGAGACATGCAAAGGCTATTCGTGGAACTGCGAGGTCAACAAGAGAACAGAACAATGGGAGAAGAAATTAAAAAAGAAACACTCAAAAACATTACCGTAGCAACTTGTAACCAAGGAAAATTGAGATTACGGGTTTGATCCCGAGAATTAAGTGATATATGATGCAGGGCCATGGAAGGCAAGAATTGGGCTAGGCCATGATGAGGTTTGTAGAAAGGAACTGCAGATGCTGGTTTACACCAAAGATAGACACAAAATACTGGTCTAACTCAGCGGGTCAGACAGCATCTCTGGAGAAAAGGAATACGTGACATTTTGGGTTGAAACCCTTCTTCAGACTCAAAATGTCACCTATTCCTTTTCTCCATAGAGGCTGCCTGATCCGTTGAGTTACTCCAGCATTTTGTGTCCATCTTGAAGTTAATTCACTTCAGAAATATCATGTTCATAAGTTCTAGGAGCAGAATTAGACCATTCGGCCCATCAAGTCTACTCCACCAGTCAATCGTGGCTGATCAATCTTTCCCTCTCAACCCCATTCTCCTGCCTTCTCCTCATAACCCCCGACACCCTGACTAATCAAGAATCCACTAAAGGTACTATCACCACAGCAGCCTCATCAACGTTCACACCACAAGTGTAACCAATTGTAAGCCAATCCAGAGAAATTATCTGCAATTTATTGATTTATAACCCAAATAATTTCCAGTTAGTTAAAGTGCAATAAATTTAATAGAAATCATCAATTTATGAAATCCCCTTTGGTACTGCTCACATTGCTTGGAATATTACTCCCATTCCATGCCCAGCAAGGGACCAGATGGTTGGGGAAGATGAGATGAGTTCACTTCAGAAATACACATCAAAAGGCTAGAAACAAGGAACTGCAGGTGCTGGTTTACTAAAAAAAGACAAAGTGCTGGAGTAACTCAGTGGGGCTAGCAGCATCTCTGGACAGGAAGGTTTCAGGTCGGGGCCCTTCTTCAGACTCTATAAACTTTGCTTTGTGTTTCTAAAGTGAATTTATTTCATCATTACCTTAGCCCAATTCCTAGTCGACTTGACACAGCATCAAATATTACACCATTTTCAGGTCTAAGGCGAAATCTCACTGTTTATGGATAACAAGTTGCTTCGTCAAGTACAAGTTTACCAGCAGTTATAGGTCCTTCAACGAGCACTCAAACTCTCCTCCTTCCCCCCCCCCCCCCCCCCCCCACTTTCACAAACCATCTCCAAAGACACCTCTTGGATCGTGTCACTTCCCCGGGTTCCTCTCCCGTTCGGTGTCTCCCACCCTTTCTCCACCCGTAAACAAAGCGCTCCGGCACGTTATACAAAAGCCACGAAATAAAATCACGGTCTCCTCCACTTCACCCACTTCTCCGTTGCACTGATCCTAACTTGGGCCACAATCTGAAACCAAAACTAAGTGCTGGAGGCAGGGCCGTTTTTACAGCATTATGGGCCCCCGGGCAAAGCAGTGTACTGGGGCCCCTACCGTTACTCTCCCCCACCCCCCTTTCCCTACCAGCCCCCCCCCCCCCCCCCCCTGTCGTGCCGGCGAAAAGCACTTACCGAAAAGCACTTCGCGATGGACTTAGGGTGCTACATTGTTGCAAAAAGCACTTACAGATCGCTGTGAGAAGCACTTAGGGACCGAAAATGTTGCGAAAAAAGCACTTATTGAACCTACATTTTAAAAGTATTATTTATTTATTGCAAGTCACTTAACATACACAGATCAGCATGGGGCCCCTATGCTCGTGGGCCCATGCGTTAAGACGGCCCTGGCTGGGGGAACTCGGCCAGTCAAGAGTCCAGACCCTACACGTCACCTACCCATGCCCCTCCTCAGATGCTGCCTGACTCGCCGGGTTCCTCCGACACTTTGTGCTTTGCTCAAGATTCCAGCATCTGCAGCTCCTTGTGTCTCCATTTGGGCCAAATCCCGTTCACTCATCACTTCTTTACCTGCTGACTCACACAGGCACTCAGACCAGCGGGACCTCGCCTTTAAGATCCTAACCCTTAGTATTCTCGTCCCTACTTGTTGTTGCTACAACTTCCCCAAGTCCTGACGTTTCTGAAACATATGCCTCGCCTTGCCTCGCTGGCAGCTTCAATGGGCTGGGTCCTCCTCCCTACACTTTGCTCTCTCTCTCACTCTCTCTCTCTCCATGCCGCGCCTTCAAACGTTACCTCTTTGACCCAGGATTTTGGCAATGGGAAGGTATCCCACTGCCAAACTTAAACAGTGGTCCTGTCGAGCGCCTTGAAGGGGAGAGGGGAGGAGGCACTGCACAAAACTCGCGTATCAAATGCAAGCCGCTTCTTTTAGCAGAAGTGGGTTTGAGTTGCGGTTCGAGGGGACTTGGTTGAAACCGCAGAGGTTTGCTGAGCAAGGCACAACATGCAAAACTTGTAGAGACAGGTACTTTGTGCTGCACAAACCGGGCTTCTTAGCAAGCAGAACGAGGGTCATGTGTGTTTCAAGCATCCAACCCAACCACGAGGCAGTGGTTGTACCACCACTCTAGGCTCGCCTTTCACCTGATTGAAACCTTTGTACAAAGCCCTGCTGGGTGCGTTCTGTGGCTTCTCGGGAGATAGACACAAAAATGCTGGAGTAACTCAGCGGGTCAGGCAGCATCTCTGGAGAAGAGGTACAGGTGACGCTTCGGGTCGGGGCCCTTCTTCTGACTGGCTTCTGCAAGGATCTGAGCGAAGATGAAGCGTACTCTCTCTGTTCAAGTCTCCATCGGTTGTGCCTGCATCCCGCGTACCCTCCGCTCACCACCGACCCACCCACCCACCTATCCAAGCACCTCCACTCGCGTCTCAGCCCACAGGTCCCATCAAAGGAGAAAGCCTGCGCGCACACACAGACATAACTTAATACACGTATTTATGTAAGCATGCGAGGAATTATAAACTGTCAAACAATCTGAGGGATGAAAAGAGGGTTGGGTGCTCTGATCCCTTCCCAACGTCTGCCTGACAGCGGCCCACTGGTGCTTTATGTTAGAAATAAACGTGCACTTTCAATCTTCAAAATAACCAGAATGCTGCCTGGATTAAGCAGTAGTTTAATAGTTTGGACAAACTTGGGTTGGGTTTTTTTCCCCTGGAGCGTTGGAGGTTGAGGGGAGACCTGATAGAAGTATGTAAAATTATCAGAGGCATAGATAGGGTAGACAGCCAGAACCTCTCTTCCCCCCCCCCCCCCCCCCCCCCCCCCCCAGGGGTGGACATGTCAAAGACCAGAGAACATAGCTTTAAGGCGAGACGGGCAAAGTGTAAAGGAGATGTGCAGGGCAAGTTTTGTTTTGGTTGAGGCAGTTGCAATAAAGGCGTTTCAGAAACTTTTAGATAAGCAGAAATAAGGAACTGCAGATGTTGGGTTACCAAAGCTGGGGGGGGGGGGGGGAGAGGGAGCTGCTTTCTCCTCGTCGGCCACCCTGGGTAGTTCTACAGAACTGGCAAAATGTGCAGCAAAGCGTCAACTACGGTACTCTGAAGCACCTATTGCCACTTTTGATTGTTGTAGTTGACATACGAAGAAAGAAGAAGAAAGCAACGCTGGAGTAACTCAGCGGGTCAGGCAGCATGTTGGAGTACCTCAGCATGTTGGAGTAACTCAGCGGGTTGGAGTAACTCAACATGTTGGAGTAACTCAGCATGTTGGAGTACCTCAACATGTTGGAGTAACTCAGCATGTTGGAGTACCTCAGCGTGTTGGAGTAACTCAGCGGGTTGGAGTAACTCAGCATGTTGGAGTAACTCAGCGGGTTGGAGTACCTCAGCGGGTTGGAGTAACTCAGCGGGTTGGAGTAACTCAGCGGGTTGGAGTAACAGCGGGTTGGAGTAACTCAGCGGGTCAGGCAGCATGTTGGAGTACCTCAGCGGGTTGGAGTAACTCAGTATGTTGGAGTAACTCAGCGGGTTGGAGTAACTCAGCATGTTGGAGTACCTCAGCGGGTCAGGCAGCATGTTGGAGTAACTCAGCATGTTGGAGTACCTCAGCGGGTTGGAGTAACTCAACGGGTTGGAGTAACTCAACGGGTTGGAGTAACTCAGCGGGTTGGAGTAACTCAACGGGTTGGAGTAACTCAGCGGGTTGGAGTAACTCAACGGGTTGGAGTAACTCAGCGGGTTGGAGTAACTCAGCGGGTTGGAGTAACTCAGCGGGTTGGAGTAACTCAGCGGGTCAGGCAGCATCCGACCCATCTCCTTTTTCTCCAGAGATGCTGCTTGACCCGCTGAGTTACTCCAGCACTTTGAGCCTGGCTGATGGATAGGTGACGTTTCGGGTCGGGACCTCCTTGCTTCAGGAATATGAATTTTCAGGGGATCATGTGCAGGCGCAGTAGGATCAGTTTAACTTGCCATGCATTGTGTTCAGCACAAACATTGTGGGCCGAAGGGCCTGGTCCGATACTGTGTACAAGTGGTAATTCTATGCTCCAACAAGTGGTCATTTTACAAGTCGTTACAGGACATGTTAGGGGACGCTTTTGAACGGCATATTATTTCACCGTGTTCGCTCTGGTTGCAAGGGCAGTCGGTGGGACTGAATGGGACATTGAGAGTGGAGGGGGTGTTACACTGACAGCGGGGCAAAGCAAGGGTGGGCGGCTGCAGCCCGCTGCAAACTTCACATTACCTACCCTCGGCTCCAAAGGCTGCTACCAGGCTCTCGGTTTCCTCCTTGTGTACAGCACAGGCACCTTCTGTTTCCCCCCCGGCCCAACTGCAGTCTCCGGCCACCTCCCTGCATTAAAAGTTGCCAGCATTAGATCGACGAGCACATGGTGAGCGGCGTTTGATTAGCTGAACGTTACCAGGCACCGTCAGCTTATCTTTACCCAGGTTCTCGCGAAGGTGTGTCTGCTTCCTCCCCTCTCTACTCCCCCCTCCCTCCCCTCTCTCTCTCTCTCTCTCTCTCTCTCTCTACTCCTCCCCCCCTTTCTCCACTCCTCCCCCCTTTCGCCACTCCTTCCCCCCTCTCTCTCCTCTCTACTCTTAGTATAAGAAAATAACTGCAGATGCTGGTACAAATCGAAGGTATTTATTCACAAAATGCTGGAGTAACTCAGCAGGTCAGGCAGCATCTCAGGAGAGAAGGAATGGGCGACGATTCGGGTCGAGACTATACTCTCCTCCCCCCTTCTCCCCTCCCTCCTCTCCTCATCTCTACTCTCCTCCTCCCTCCTCCACTCCCCTCCACTCTACTCCTCACTTCTCTTCCCCTCCCCTCCTCTCTCCTCTCCTCCCCACTCCCCTCCTCTCTTCTCCTCTCTTCTCTTCTTCTCTCCCCCTCTCCTCGCCTCTCCACTCTCCTAACCTTTCTTGGGTGTAAGCCTGCTCGCACCACCCTTCCCCACCCGCGAACAAATTGGACCGATGCTGGTTACCAACGTTGTTGGTTCAGTGTCAATCGGATCACCATTTAGATGTTTATACGTTCCGGGAGAGGCACAAAAGCGGAATTTCGCTGCAAACCTGGCTTCCCAGGGAGGTAAGGGAGGGTGGCGGCGACGTGTTGAGGGCGTGGACCAACAGAGAGATACATTGGCCACCGTTCATGTAATTTCTGGACATAAACTATTCCCGGCAGCAGCAGCAGCCTCTGTCTGTGGGTGCAAAGGAGAAGCAAAACAAAAGCGTACAGAAGCTTCCCTCCCCTGTGGATTTCACAGTGTGAATTTGAATTTTGACCCAAAAATAAAGAACTACATCAATCAAAAGAAAGGGAGAAAAGTTCAGCTGAATTCCTCCAGCACTTCGGGTTTTCATAAACAAAAAGAGGCGTGTTCACCCTAATACAAATTATGTATGCTAATAGAGCCCTTCCCCAAATGGCCTGTGAATTATACATGTGACCACTTGGCACACTGAAGATCAGTAAATATGCGTTTAAAACTATCATTAAAAACAAAGTTCGTTGGTTTAAATGTTTAAAAAAAATAATCCTAAAGCTGGACATAAATTGAAATGAAAAAATGCGAGGAGCAATGAATTTCAATTTGAAGCAGTCATCTAAATAAATAAATGCCTGCAGTTACTGGGGCTCTGAAATAGGATTTAAAACTTGAATCTTTTCAGCGGGATGGGAATGTTTAAAAATCAAAATAAACTTTATTCACTAATAAAAATATATATACAAAACAAGAAATGTGCAAAAGTTCTTCCAAAAATTCTCAGCAGCGATATATACATTCATCAGCATCCTATTTGGCCAAATGCCTTCCCTCCCACCACGTTTCCACTACCATCACCTTACATTAATGCAGCAGATTGTATTTACATAGCACCTTTAACGTGGTTATATGATCAGGAGAGATGAGGCCAATGCAGAAATAAAAGTCTGCAAGCTACACTGTGTCTGATAAAGGAGTAAAATCTTAGCTAGTAATGTTGGAGTTACCTTTCTATCCTTGCCTGGATTCAAGCCACTGCCTTTGACGTTCAACAAAATACCCTTTCAAGTATCGTTGTTATTTGCTGCAAACAAGGTTTGCTTAACCTAACTGTTAAAGAAATGGCTTTAAAGAAATAAAAACGAGTTTCTATTTTAGTTGCATCTCATTTGGTTTGATAAGTAATTGGAGTTACTTTCCTTGACGTCTTTCTAATGGAAGCACTTTCTTAATATATTGAGAATAAATTCAATTGTCAACCAGGTGAATCAGACTCAGTCAAATTCCGTTCTTAAGTGACTTCAAGAGTGAAATTACAAATGGGATGTTATTTTAATAGGTGCAATAAAATACCAAATTCCAAAGGAAATGTACAAAGATGGGTTGAAGGCTGAACGTTTAATGCTTAGTTGTTAGAGGTATAGCATGGAAATAGGCCCTTCGGCCAACCAAGTCCCCACTGACCATCAATCACCCGTTCACACTAGTTTTATGTTATCACAATTTATTATCCATTCCCTACACACTAGCGGGCAATTTCATGGAGGCCAATTAACCTACATACCCACAGGTCTGTGGGATGTGGAAGGAAACTGGAGCACCCGGAGGAAACCCATGCGATCACAAGGAGTGCTTGCAAACTCTACCCAGACAGCACCTGAGTTCAGGATCGAACCTGGGACTCTGATGCTGCAAGCAGCGACACTACCAGCTGCAGCACTGGCTTCTTTCGACAGCAGCTACAAAAAAATCCAAAATAAAACAGAAGATTGAGGAATGACTCAAATCAAGGCATGAAGAGAGAAAAACAGAATCAATGCTTTAGGTCGGTGACCTGATAAGTTGATGTTCCAGGTTGCACTGTTGGAGCGAAGGACCTGTTTTCATGCAGTATTAAATCAATCATATAGATTTTATTAAATCTCCTCTCAGCCACCATCACTTTAAAGAGAACAATCCCAGTTTTGCCAAATTGGTGGAATCTTTTCTGTAGCTTCTTTAGGATCTTCACATTTTTCTGATTGTTAGGTAACTGAATTGGACACAATACTCCAGTGTTTTATGCACAACACACACACTACTTCACTTTCCAGTTATGAATCCCCAGCGCTCGCCTGCGTTACTAATCACTCTCTCGATATGCTCTGCCACTTTCAAGGATTTGTGTACATGTGAGCCCAATTCTTTCTTTTCCAGCAATGACAATGAAGTTATTGGCCATTTCTAACAATCAATCCCTCTTAATTAGTTCACACCAGGCCCAGTCAAAAGACAGGAAAATCCAAGTGCATTTTGATAACCTTAAATCTGGTCCAAAGCTTCATGGCTCTTCGAAACATGATAGATGTTTAGTATTACATGGGCAATGGAGAATTCTAGAATTAGGCAAAAATATTTACAAAGTGTGTTTATCCTGTTCTCGGCAGAAATTTGCTCAAAGTCAACAGTAAAGTGGGCTGAACTTGTAGCTCATGTAAATTATAGACTTTCTTGAGAAGAACTGGATCTTGAATATCAATATATTACTAAAACTCTCATCTTGTAAGTGGGTTTGTGCATATATTTGTTTTTAAAATACAGCCAAAATGGTACACGATAGCACAACAATTTTAGGCCTACCCTACTCACCATTCCCCCACGGTCTCAATAAATCAAGTTTTGTTACTTTTTAAAGACAATTAACTTAATAAACTTTAATAAATGCGCTCCCCCGCCCACCCCCCCCCCCTCCTCCCCACTGGGAGGACTGCCGCCTGTCCTGGCGTGCCCCGTGCCTGACTTTCCTCCCGTGGTGCAGCGCGGTGGCAGAGGGTTAAACAAGATGGCCAAACAAGATGGCCGTCGCCATCGTTCGCAGGAGAGGTTTTAGGTCCTCTTTAGGCTCATCGCTCTGGCCGCAGTGCTGGCCGGAGGTCAGCGGGGCCTAGGTGAGTGGCTCCCTCTCCCCTTCCCTGTCCCCCCTCGCCCCCCTCGGCCCCGGGGGACACTCCCTGGCCAGCAACAGGTCCACGGGGTCGTCAGTTGGGGGAGGGTTGCCTGGCCCGCAGGAGAGGTTTGCCGTGCCCCGCAGCAGAGATTTGGACCCAATGGGTCCAAGCTCATCTAGTAGTTACTAAATGTGCAGTGAAGAGTAGGTAATGCTGTTGCCTCACGACTCCAGTGATCTGGATTCTATCTTGACGTCCTCCCGATAACAGTATGGGTTTCTTGGTTGCTCCAGTTTCCTCCCACAGAAGAGCTGGTTTGAAGGAGGGTCCTGACCCTAAACGTCACCCATCCTTTTTCTCCAGAGCTGCTGCCTGACCAGCTGAGATAGTCCAACACTTTGTATCTATCTGCTGATTGGAAGGTTGCTTAGTTACTGTAAAGTACACCTCAAACAGGTGAGATAGCTCTGCTCTCCTGGCTTATAATTGTCCTTCAAAATGCACTTCAAGAAACAGATCAGCTGGTTAGGTATTACATCAGTGTGGAAGAATGCTTTATGCAAGTTAGCTGATGTTGTTACTGTATTGCAATTAAAAAAATTTTTTAAAGTGCTTCATTGATTATAAAGGGCCGTGGTCAAAAAGTACAGAAAATTCCCCATATAAATACAAGATAGACACAAAGTGCTGGACTAACACAGCGAGTCAGGCAGCATCTCTAGAGAAAAAGGATTGGTGACATTTCTGGTCGGGAACCTTCTTCAGACTGAAAGTAGAGGGGAGGGAACTGGAGGTAAGAAAAGGTTAGAACAAATCAGGGCCGGCAGCAGATGACCTAGGAAGGGTGGAGTCCATAAAGGCCCATTGTTGGCTGGGGAAGAGGTGATAGTGAAGGGATACAAAGATGCAAATAGTGGAACGAGCAGGATAACTAGGGTGGGGGGGGGGAGAGAAGTAATACGTCCCTTTTCAATAAGTTCCTATTGCAGGCAGTAGAGCAGTCGCCCCTTTGTTATTCTCATCACTTGAGTTTATTAGCCCCACTTTGATTTGGCTCATGTCTTCCTTGTCTATAGTCCAGTGTTGCTTTTCGTTGCACTTCTCCACCCCAGATTCGGGTTACATTGAGACCTTAGCCCAAACAATCTACCTTATGATGAGTTCCAATATAGGCTTGCTTATCTCACTGTAAAAAAAATGTACATCAGGAATAAAAGTCTGGGGGGGAAAGGCACACGCGTTTTTGGCGAATTAAAGCAGATTTATAAATTATAATGGGATACTTGCATCTGAAAAGAAATGCTTTTGAGAGTATAAAATGTCACAGTTATTGCAAAGTGCACTCTAATCATTCAGATTTTATTCCCAATTGGAAAGGTAGAAATCAGTGCAGCTGGATTCTCACAAGATAATTGACACGGATGTCCAGGGATTCAACAGAAAGTGATATCTGTCATGTGATGTTAATTTTATTGAAGACATTTTGGAAGCCATTAATATTTCCATTGCACAACTTAATAGGGCATGAGGTAGCAACTAACAATAGGTGTCTTTGGTTTGATGGAATAGTTGTTATGCTTGGTTATAAAACATAGGCCCAAATTAGGACATTTCTTCTTGGTCATGAATTGCCCAGTTCAAAAGGTGTTGGGACATATATATATATTTTTTTACCACAATGTTGTCCAATTAGAGAATGAAACCGCTGGTATTTGAAGAGGGCGACGATTAGATTTGTGCAAAAGAGACTAAATTCATTAACCTAACAGGAGAGGTAAATGTTGAGGATAAAATAAAATTTGAGGTTATACTCATCTTTCATTATAAAAAATATAAACAACTTCTCTACTGATGGATTAGTGTACTCTTGCTACAAAGGCAAAAATAACTTTATTGGAATTTAAAGAATCTTTTTTTTTAAAGAATTTAAAGAATCTTGGAATTGCAACATAGCTACAATGGAAATGAGCCACGGTGGTTAAAAGATGTCTTTGGATACTTTTTGTAGAAGCAGTTAAACCTCTAGCACAGGGAAGTTGCTTCGGTTTGATGCAGCTAGAAAACAAATCTTATTTTACTTCCTTAAGCAAACTGAAAGTTTCCCTGCCAACATTAAGTGAAGGACTCTCAAGTTATGGTCATAGAGTCATACAGCGTGGAAACAGACCCTTCAGCCCAAGTTGCCCACACTGGCCATCTATACTAGTCCCACCTGCCTGTATTTGGCCCATATCCTTCAAAACCAGTCCAATCCATGTACTGTCTAATTGTTTCTTAGAGACTAGCTACTTTCCAAATCAAGCTCAAAGAAGGAATCTGATGTTGCCTCGCTAATGTGCAAAATATGATGCTTATAGAGCTGCTACCTCACAGCGCCAGAGACCCAGGTTCGATCCTGATCTCGGGTGCTGTCTGCGTGGAGTTTGTAAGCTCTCCCTGTAATCACGTCAGTTTTCATCCCAGACGCATGGGTTTGTAGGTTAATTGACCTCTGTAAAATTGCCCCAATGTGTAGAGATTGTGGAACAAAAGTATGATAATATAAAAAACAGTATGGATGGCTGATCGATAGTTGGCATCACACAATGGAGGAGCCTGTTTCTATGTCGTATTTCTAAAAAAACAAAAACTATTTCCCAGAATGGATCAGTAGCTTTGTACCCATCTCTTCATTTATAGTGGATGCACAGTGGTAGCAAAGAACAAGGAACTGGAAGCAGGTTCAATGGCCTTAATTTCTCTATCAACACCACTTTCTACAACCTATTGCCATCTCCTTCGATTCCCTCAGTGTCAAATATTAAGCTGCTTTACTCCTCCTGCTCATCAAATATTAGCAAACCTCAGTCAAGCTGTCCCAACATACATTTTAGAAATGTGTCCATCAACCTGATGGAGTTCATCATGCTAATGGGAAGTTCAGTATGATCAGAGAAACAATGAGTGGTAAAAGGGGCCCTTAGTTTACAGGTTTTATAGAAATATAATCATAGGGAAGTTTAATGTTCCATTTGTTTGAAAGTAAAAGAGGATATCAGATCAGATATTAAGAATGAATATATAATGAATTCCAAAGGGAGTTTTGGAAATAGGAAAAGGGAGATGTGGGATTGATATTTTCCAATCAAATACTTTTTTTAGTTAAAAGCAAAGATAGAGCAGCACAGTGGCGCTGTGGCAGAGTTGCTGGCTCACAGCACCAGAGACCCAGGATCGATCCTGACTACAGGTGCTGTCTGTATGGAGTCTCTACATTCTCCCCGTGACCGTGTGGGTTTTCTATGAGTGCTCCGATTTCCTCCCACATTTCAGACGTACAGTTTGAAGGTTAATTGGCTTTGGTAAGAAGTAGCGTGTAGGAATAGTGCTAGTGTACAGGGTGACTGCTGGTCGGCGTGGACTAGGTGGGCTGAATGGCCTATTTCTGCGCTGTATCTCTAAACTAAACACACTTATAAAAGCGGATCAATACTCCAGCCAACACTCAAGTGGGAGTCAAGTTAGTCAGTTAAGTCTTGTGGGTGTTATGTGGCAGTGAGCATCTTTACACCAGATTATTGAATAACCTTAGGACATCCAAAAGTAGTGCATGAATTTTTGATTGCAATTACCATTGTGGAAAATATTGCAACAAACCCACCAAACAAGGAGGATAAAAGATCTATTCTACGGATCTTGAAATATATATATATATATATATATATATTAAAATAATCAGTAGGATGTCAAAGAAAGCTCACATCTCATGTCTAGCTGAATGTAAACAGCATCAGTTTAATGCATTAGAAAGATAACACCTCTTAACGATGCAGATTCACTCAGGTTTCTTTGGGCCTTAGGCAAATTTCCACATGCAATATTAGCAGAACTAATCAGGACTGGTGAGTAAAATAGGCATTGGATTAAGAATAGGAAACGGAGACGAGACACTGCAGATGCTGGAATCTGGAGCAAAAACCAAACTGCTGGAGAAATTGTTGGGAGACTGAAGAAGGGTCCCAACGCAAAACGTCACCCATCCATTTTCTCCAAAGATGCTGCCTGACCTGAATTACTCCAGCATTTTGTATCCATCTTCAAGTTACTCCAGCATTTTGTGTCTATCTATTGCTGGAGGAATTCAACTGGTCAGGCAGCATTAAAGAAAAGGCAGCAGTGTAGTAGATTTCAGGCTGTGACCTGACGCAGGGTCACGACCAGAAACGTCAACTATCCTTTCCCTGCACAGATGCTGGGCCGAGCCTCTCCAGCAGCTTAGTTGCTTATTATAAGAAACGTTACCCCAGACTGTTAGCCGTCTCATGAAGGAACCGGTTAAGAGTAGTAATTCAAGAGACTCTTGGTCTCCTCATACAGATAAAGTTTTAAATAGCAAAGAAAACATGGACGAATGTTTGGAAAACATGGATTAACAACGCAGGCTCACTCCGATTTATTGGGGACTTAGGCAAAATTCCACATCCAATATTAGCAGAACTAATCGGAACTGGTGAGTAAAATATGCATTGGATGAAAAACTGGATTAAGTGCATGTGAAACTTCCCCTACATTGCCCCATCAATAATGGTCAGTACAAACCCAACACATGAACCTCTTCTTACTTCAAACATTAGACACTATGAGTACAAGAGGAACTTCAAGTTAACACAAAATCCAAAACTGATCTTAAAAAAGATTTATTGCTCAATAAAAGGGAGGTAAATATAAACCATTACCGAGGAAACAACCAAAGAATTTAGGTGATGTCATAATGTCTTTTGGATGACAGATTCAATGGGTTCAAGTACTAGATTGATCAGAGATAAGTTCAGAACACTGCAAAAGCTTCCCCCCCCCCCCCCAATACATTTTTGTACATCTTTATCTTAAGAAATGACAAGGTTTTGTTCGAGAAGATTAATTTCAAAGTTGCCAATCACAATTTTCAAAGCTCTTGGGCATTGTGTATTGCAAATAATGATACCATGAGTCAATTCCGGATTTTATACCATTCCTCATACAAATGATGGTACCATTATCCTCCTGTATACAATGGATTAAGTGGAGGCATTAAAGAAAAATTCAAGACTAAACTGATTGTACTGTAATGTAAACCATTGGACCGAAATCCACTAGAAAGTGGCAAACAGACAGAGGTGAGGAGAGTTTGATCAGCAGATAAGAGTTAGGCGAGGAAAGAAAGGGTGGAGGTAAAAGAGGCTGGAACTTGATAAGTGGAGATCTCCAAATTCTGGAATATAATGGGAAAGGAAGGTGAGCAATGGAATTGAAGGTGGTGGTGGCAGATGGGAACAGAGGGAGGAAAGAGGGGAGCAGTCAGAGAGGAAGGGAATCGCGTGGGAATAATGAGACAAACGGTTAAGGGGAGGAGTGTGCTTGGGGAGTGAGGAAAAAATAATACTGTACGGAAAACACCAAGCTTCATTAAATCAAAAGATAAATAACTTAGAAACATCCAGGTCCACTACTGATTTTCCGGCAACTTATGGTCTGGCATCTCCTTTAATGCGGACAAAATTATGAGTGCACTTGAAATCCCCCCGGACGTCCTCCAGAAAATGCAGCGACTAGGCTGGGTGATGCGGCCAATCTCAACCTTATCGGGACTTCTGCTACAATGGACATTAGCCCCCCTCCGGCAGGGGACCATAGCCAACATCCAAGGCAGACTTTGCAGTCCAGCATCTTGGCCCCATTGGCGACCAAGGCAGAACCTTCTGGTACTTTTTGACTCCTCTCGGAGACTGGACCTCCGTTGGTCCAGAAAAAAAAGTTAATCCAGAACGGCTGTGGAAACAAGGGTGCTGGGGAAGAAGGAAACATTTTTTTTAATAAACGGTGGTGGGTTGTAGTTACTCAATGCAGAGGGTTGAATTTGGTCAAAATGGGGTTCTTCAAATAACATGGCAAATGAAATAAGGCGTTCGTGGCATTTGCCGAGTAAAAGTTTTCCGTGATTGCCAAGGCTTGCTTGCATTCATTTCAGAGCACAGGGAAAATGGACTCTTTAAAGCCCATACTAAACAGGAAACCAAAAAGACTGTATAGTTCCCTTAAACACAGAGCTATGCTCTCTACAGTAATTCCATAGTAAAATGGCTATTAGATCGCGCTGCAAACCTTCAGGTTCATTCCTGCTCTTGAGTGCTGGCCACATGTGGGTTGAATATTCTCCTCATGTTTGCCTGGGTTCCTCAAAGATAACATGGTTGTTGGTCAATTGCCAATTGTTGCTCCTAAGATAGGCAAGTAGCAGGAGAATAAGGTGGAACGCGCAATAAGGTTACAGGATTTGAATGTGGGTGATAGGACTGTAGGACTGCTTCAAGGCTCGACAGACTCAACGGATCAAAAGGCACTTTATACTGAGTGAGTGTAGATTGAGGAAGAGCATGCAGCCAGCTGGTGCAAAATATTTTTGAATGCACTGATGGACTCAATGTTCAAAATGATCTCGTGTCTCCAATCTCACTATCTTAATGAGGGGTCAACAGGCCAGTTACTTTTCTATTGGGAAGTAGGATTACATTTGGTGGTCCTTGCAAGCCAACAGCAACAACTTATTCCTGCAGTGCAACAATAAAATTCTCATTTAGAAAAATGACAACTTTGAAAGTAGTTTGCTTGTTTTATTAGAGACAAAAATCAATTGCTGGAAATGTGAAATAAATACAGTGTTAGAAATAGAGAGATCACTCAGGATCTGAAAAAAAAATGCTTTGAGACATCAAATGCTATCAAAACATACTTGCTTCTTACATTTTCCTATTGTAGTTTCAGCTTTGTACTCAAGCTATTAATAATTTCCTCTTACCTACTTTACCAACCTGGTTTTCCCTTCATGCTATCAATTCTCAATCCACATTGCCATTGTACAGAATAGGCTTCTGCTTCAACTTAAGTGACTACTGTACACATTTAAAAAGCTGGAATTATGGAAAATACTTTTAAGCTTTATAGCAGTTTATCTCCCACCGTCACCCTAACAAAACTTGAGGTCCATGTTAGGTAAAGTGTTCCTTTGTATTTGTAAAAGTAATGTTCGCATTTAAATGATTTTAAACAGTAGATTTATGTGGTTTGTTAGAACCAAGTCCAAAACATGAAAACTTCAAAAGGAATAGACAGGCTATTTAGACCCTCAAACTATTATTCCATTGAAAACACAGGGATCTGTGATCCAACTTCAAATAAAATCTTCTGGCAACTGTTTCCATAGCAGGAAGAATGATCATGGGAAAGAAAGACAATTGCCTCCTTCAGCAGGTGATAGATGAGCTGCGACCAGCTTCTCTGGCTCATGCTCTGCAAACGTGCATGCAAGTCTTCCAATTTTGTTGAATTAAAACTCAACAATAAAAACACAATAGCTTTTCTTGTAGAGCTCAAAACACTTTACAGACCCAAGCAGGCTGCATTTACACTTGGAACGTACTTCAGGAAACAAACGTGCAATGTAATAACCAAACGCTTCACAAAGGGAAATGTGATTTGCCAGGAAATTGCTAGTACCATTCATTACCAGTCGATTCCCATCCTCCCAATCCAAAAAAACTAATCGTCTGAACACAAGGACATGCTTGTAGGTACATAGCTCAGCACCAAATATCTGCAAGTTCTTTTAAAACTAGATTTCAAGCAATTGGCTTGAACAAATCAGAATTACATTTGAAAGTATTAAATAAATGCTAGAAACAAGTCAGTTGAAGCGTTAATGCATCAAGCTAAAGACTTTTATAATGAAAGATCTTTGACCAAAATGTTAATTGCTTCTTCCACAGGCATTGTTTGACACGCTCAGTGTTTAACCTTTTTAATCTGACTTGGATGCAGAAGATATTCAACCGTACACACTGGAGGTTTGTTGTATTCAAAAAATGTATGTCATACAACAGGTTAACTACAGAACTTGGATGGTTATCAAAAAACATTTTATAATAGGTTACACAAACATGTTAACCACGAGGAATATTTTGTCTCTTAAATAGAAATTCCAATGCAACAACATTGCTTTGAATTGTTTTGCAGTTCTCCCTTCCTTGGAAATATTAATGTGATACCAGTTAAAAGATGCAACTTGTGCACAATAGGAAAAACAGATTAAAGACAAAAGAATAATCTTATTTGCAGATATCAGATCCCAAGTAAACTCTTCAAACAGGAATATACCCTACCATAAGATTAGGTTACAAAAAGGTTACAAATTTTAGGTTGCTGAGATTTCTAATTTGAAGATCAGTGGTTTTCTAACTAAGTTTGGATGCAATAAAAACAAATCCAAGTTGGATGGAACTATCACAATAACCGAGACCAGAGCACAAATGCTGGTATCTTGAGAAAAAAAAATACTGGAGGAATTCGGGTCAGGCAGCACCTGTGGGGTGACGTGGACAGATTGAAGAGTCCTGAACTGAAGTGTCATCAGCCCATTTCCTTCCACAGATGCCACCTGACCAGCTTGGTTACTCAGGCACTGTATTACAATAAGTAATCCTTGAGTTTTATGAACATTTCATAAATCATTTTCTTGCTCTCCTTTAAAACATCTGATAGATTACAGATTACAAGGATCCTGTTTAGATGCTCAAGCATAGTTAGAGAACTATGTCGTGCTCAAATGCATTTAAAAATTATTTCAACTAGTCTGCTATTATACATAGAACATCAGTTTCAAATTAATAGATTCTACATAATGCTATTAATGAATGACTCATGCAGCACCTTTACAAGCCCAGGGCAGCCAAAAATGCTTTGAGCCAATGAAATACCTTTGAAATGTAATCACTTTGGTTTGTCCAAAGTCTCCAACCTCAAACTCATTTTCTCAATTAACCGAAAAACATCCTCACTGACCGTTGTAAGTTAATCAAAGGCCAAATGCCTAACATTGGAGAACTGCATTAGCAACTGGAATAAAACGATTACCTATAGAAACTTAGTCAAGAGCAGCTTAAACTAATTTAAATCAAACAGTTCTTTAAAATACAAGTTATTCTAAGATTATATACTTTAGAAATCACACAAATATTTCACATCATTAGAAATATCCCAAACCCCAATTTAACCAACTAAAACAAAATGGGCAATTTGATTTCAAATCCCGTTTTCTTGAAACAACCAAAGGGACTCTTGGGTCAATTATCAGGAGACTGAAACATTTCCCATCTCTTGGCACAGTGAACTGGAGTGCTCAATGCTTTCCACTGTCATTTTCCTGCTCTGACTTCACATTCAAAAGGGTAACTCATTACAGCCAAAGGCATCAGTGGGTTTCCATGTGTCAAGAGAATGCCCTCGGATATTCAAAGGTGCATCAGCAGAAATGGAGGACGGCTTTGTTGATCTCTGGGTTTGTCCAGTCATTCCTGAGATCGTCCATGTGGTTATCAAAATCCACCAAGGAGTCATAGGATTTACCATCCAGTAGACAAGTTGTGATTCGTTGCACCTCTGACCAATCTTCACAGAAATCTCTGTACATAAAATAAAATCATACAAATTAATAACGATTTAAATATCAACAAGCTTTGTAGAGCTGCTGCCTTACAGCGCCAGAGACCCGCCTTCGATCCTGACCACAGGTACTGTCTGTACAGAGGTTGTATGTTCTCCCCATGAACTGTGTGGGTTTTCCCCAGATTCTCTGGATTCTTCCCACACTCCAAAGACGTATAGGTTTTGTGGGTCAACTGGCTTTGGTAAAATTATAAATTGTCCCTAGTGCGTGTAGGATAGTGTTAGTGTGTGGGAATCCCTGGTCGGCGCGGACTCAGTGGGCCGAAGGTCTGTTTCCGCTCTGTATCTCTAAACTAAACTAAAAAAAACTCACTACTCGGTGCGGCAGTGTATAAAACATTTAGCCTTCATTCTCTCCAGGGTCACTCAATTCTTCCCATTTCGTATTCAGACCACTTCCCTTCTTCGCCATCGACCCCCACCTTTCACATTGGAGCCACAATTACTTTTATTGGGGAAATTTGAATAATATTTCATTTCCAACTGAGAAATCAAAGGAACGTAAAACGATACAAGGACATGACAACATTCCACATCTGAAAATAGTTCTGATCAGTGTTTATGTCTGACATTTTCCATATTTTCAGGTGAAGTTCCAGCATTTTCTTTGAAATATTTGATCCTACTCAGATTAGACACCATTTGAAGCAAAAAAATGCCATGCAAAAAGGTTCCCATTCTCTGCCTTCAGTTAGAAATTAGGCAAGGCACAGGAATGAAGAGAAATACATTTTACATTCTATTTAGTTATAAAATTATTTCTTGCAGAAAACAGACTTTTCAGAAGCACCGAGAAATAACTAGAGCACTTCAATAATGTACTGCCTCGAGAGACTGGTAACCAGACATCCAAAACTTGCATAGTTGAGCAAAAATGATTCTACGCTTTTTAGCAGTTGGTGTTATGAAAACCGCTCAAGTATAATTTAGTGCTAAATTGAGGAATATAAAATCGAAATTGGCAATGGTATATGGACTGCGCATCAGTTTATGAACTGATGTCCTAAAAGTTGAAATGAAATAATTTATCAGGCTAGACTCGTCAAACATGACTAACTCAGCACCTGAATCCACCAAATAATCTCTTTAAAATTATGTAACCAGTGGTGGGTAGATTATAAAAGAATGTGCTTTGTTAATTGTGCAATTTTTGGCCCCACTTCTGAGGAAGCTGGTGTTGCAGAGGCTGTAGAGGTGGCTTTGCAGAATGATCCCAGGGATGATTTGGTTTATGCATGATGAGCGTTTGATGGCACAGGCCTGTATTCGCTAGAGTTTATAAGATAAGAGGGGACCTCATTGAAACTTACCGAATAGTGAAAGGCCTGGATAAAGTGGATGTTGAGAGGATGTTTCCACTCGCAGGAGAATCTAAGACCAGAGGGCACAGCCTCAGAATAAAATGACGTACCTTTAGAAAGGAGATGGAGGGATTTCTTTAGTCAGAGGGTGGAACATCTGTGGAATTCATTGCCATAGATGTCCACAAGTCATTGCCTATCTGCCACAAGTCATTGGCTATTTTTAAAGTGGAGATTGAGAGATACTTATAGATTGAGAATATTGCAGTGCTGGAGAGCAAGGATTGCAGGATAATCTCTATAGAGAAAGCAACAGATGCGATTACTCTACTGGGCCTATTCTATAGGTTATCAGTCAATAAGAGCAGCAAATATGCAGAGAAACTAAAGATGCAAGAAACCCACAAAAGTGATAGGGGACCAACAATACAAAAACATTTGAGGCATGGAGAGAACGAAGCTCTCAGGGTATGTCGTTCAGGAACTGTTTTTGATCACTGATCTCAGTATCACTGTGGAAAACATCTCAAACAGCATCAAAGTTTGGAATACCAATGGAGGATATAAACAATTTAAACATAAAAGTAGGTAGAGCATGGCTGGTTTCAATACGATGAGAACAGGTCTGGCCCAGGTAAACTGGCAAAGCTTATCAGTCAAAATTAATTGAATAGTAAGAGGTATTTTCTACGCAAAATGTTTGGAAGTGTTGAGGCTTAAGATGGGTAGGGAAATTAAAATTAACCCTCTCTGGATGTCTGTAGAAAGGGACTGCAGATGCTGGTTTATACTGGAGATAGATTCAAAGTGCTGGAGTAACTCAGTGATGTTTCGGGTCAGGACCCTTCTTCAAACCAGAGTCTGAAGAAGGATTCTGAACCGAAACATCACACATCTTTTTTCTCCAGAGCCTTTTTCTGACCCGCTGAATTAGTCCAGTACTTTGTGTATATTTCTCTGGATGTCCAATAGGAGTGAAAGAGACAAATTATTAAAAACCTGGGATGCATTGTTAATACAATGAGAACTAGGTCAAGTACAAAACACCGAGGGGGAGGGTCATAAAAGAATGAAAGGAAAGGAGAGACAGAAAACAAAGACAAAGATTTATAAGAGTGGAGTTGGGGCCAATCAGAAACTAAATCAGAAAGAGGGCACTCAGAGTGGCTGAGGCACTACAGTACTTTACATCATTCTTCACAAAGGAAGGTTCTGCTGCTGAAGTCTCAATGTCACCAAGTTTCTGGATGGGCTAAAAATTAAGCAAGGTACCAGCAAAGATAGGTGCACTTACTGGATAAATCACCTGGTCCTCATGGGATGCAACGCAGGTTGCCAAGGGAAATAAGTTTTGCAGAGGTCCTGGCCATAATCTTGCAAATTCAAATGGCGTCAGTGGAATGGAAAGTTAAAAATACCACTTTGTAATTCAGCTGGGTTATCCTTACTGTCACTGTCCTGATAAGCCTCATGGTTCCCTTCAGGTTCATCAAAACTTGAGATGTTGATAAAAGGATAACCAAGGTGATCTCTTCTACTCTTCAAAGAACAGAAAGGAATCTTATTTATCCTGCTAATTAGCTATTCAATTTAACATTACAGTGCAGTGCTCCTTCAATATTGTGTTGCCCTCATTGATACCTGGGTCTCTGGTGTGGGTATGAATCATAACCCAACGATTCAGGAGACTATCGACAAAACTATTGCAGACATCTATAAATTACAAGACACATTTTTTACATAAGAAAAAAGTGCTCAATTTTTTTTCTTCAGATCACCAACATCTGCACTCACATATTTGGGTCTTTGCACCGCCATTTGTTTTCATGGTGTTCATATACTACAATTGATTGTTCCTCACACTCCATTGTAAATTTATGATTATCCACCTACATAGAATTTGGAGTCAAAGTGTTATAACCAGCATAGTCCATGACATGGCAGAATCATAACCAAAACCGATCGAGCATTGTCTCTCCCTTCACCTACACCTTCCACCCTCTTTATCAAAGGTCCTCAGACTTGATAGTGCTCGTGGCATCTTGTGGCAATCTAACTTAGTGATTTCAACCATAGATTAGCCTACTCATTACAGAAAAGTAACAAAATGTGGATCTAGGATCTTAATAAAAAATATTCTAATTGAAGTGAGAATTTTCTGTTCTCCATTGCTCTCCAGCCACCATGTTCAGCAGTTGATTCACTCAACAAGGGTACAAAGGGCAGATTGGCTTCAGATGCCTTAAATGGCTAATTCTAATGTTAAAGAGCATTTTCTGTGACTCAATCCCTATAAGACACTCAGTAATCATACTGTACCATAATAAGGGCTGCATCACTGAAGCTTTCAGCGATTCGAGAAGCAACCTTCTCAGCAACCTGGTTTGGGCTGTTTAAAAAGAAAAACAATTGTTATAATCAAAATTATATTTATGCTGGAAAAAAACAACACTGGTGACAATGACACAGTGCTCAAATTATACAAAATCCAAAAGCACATTGGGTGCGATTTATGTTCCTCAACCACTGAGCAAGCCAAGAATGAAAGTTCAAGACTGTAATTAAGAATCAGTGTCTATTTCATAACCAGCCCCTCAAACAATGTACAATGTTTGAGACAAGACAGAACACGGTGGGCCAACTTCACTATAACCATGGAACAAAAAACCTTGAGCTTTGGATTCAAAGCACTGTAACTCTTTTCCATTATTTGAATTCTCCATTCTCATCGTCCCCCTCCCCTACGCCCATGCGATTTATGGGGTCTCTACATATACGGGCAGCTCATTTGTACAGGTAACAAAGCGACTAGAAGTACATGTCTGTTAATAAAAATGAAAAATGCCCTGTAGGAGCCTTGTTTTAAGGCCAAGGGAACATTCAAAAACTTAGTAATTGCAAACCAAAAGTACATGGAATAATACTGTGACATTGAGATACAGTAATGCTTTTCCCAATGCACTTGTTTTTGGGATTGTGCTGCAAATAACATTAGTTACAAGTTATGCATGAGATAAGGTTGGCAGTTTTAAAGTGTCTTTAAGATTCATTTCTCAGAATCAGGTCATACATTAAGTAAATAACAATGGCCTTTAATCTCAGCATATTTTGGTCTTATGATTTTTGTGCAAAGGCTTTCAAGTGAAAAATAATTCTAGTACTAAGTTGTGGCGTGCTGCCAGAAGCCCTGCTGATTTGGATAAGAAATAAAAACAGATAAAACAGTAGGAAAAAAACTGCAGTTGCTGGTAAAAATCGATGGTAGACACAAAATACTGGAGAAACTCAGCGGGTCAGGCAGTATCTCAGGAGAGAAGGAATGGGTGACGTTTCTGGTCGAAACCCTTCTTCAGAAATGAGTCTGGAGAAGGGTCTCGACCCGAAACATCACCCATTCCTTCTCTCCCGAGATGCTGCCTGGCCTGCTGAGTTACTCCAACGTTTTGTGTCTACCTAAAACAAGCAGTAGTTCAGTTAGTTTTGTGTTTATTCCATTATGCAGCAAATGTTCCCAGGACAAAAAATAGCTAGCCGTTGGATTTCCACAATGCTTTGCACAATGATTGCAGTGCAAATTATAATTTAGCCATAGTACACTGTCACAAATGATACTACCTTAGAACAGTACAACACAGGAATATGCCCTTCAGCCCACAATGCCTGTGCCAAACATGATGTCAAGTCCCCTGCCCCACCCACCACATCTATCCCTCTAGGAAATCAATTAATACTATTGGACGAGCACTTTGGGACCAGCAACCACTGTTCTACTCGCTACAGGGCCCAGGGCTGAACCACAAGCTAAAGTTCTAAACTGGAGGCCAACTTTGGTGGTATTAGACAGAATCGTACAAAAATTGATTGTAGTAGATGGTTTGCAGGCAAAGGGATGTCTGGAAAATGGAAGGATTTAAAAGTATGACAGCGAGAGTTCGAGGTATGCATCTTCCTGTTAGAGTGAAAGACAAGGTAGTAAAGTGTCAGGAAGCCTGGTTGCTGAGAGGAATTGAAGCTATGTTCAGTAAAAAAAGGCTTAGGTTAGGTATAGGCTAGGCTGCTGGGGTTCAAATTTCCCCGTGGAAAAGTTTCAGGAACTTAGAAGCATACTCAAGGAAATCAGGAGGGCAAAAAGGGGACACAAGATAGCTCTGGCAGATAATATCAAGGACAATCCACAGATTTCCAATGTATATTAAGGTCATAAGAAATAGAATTAGGCCATTCGGCCCATCGAGTCTATTCCACCACTCAATCATGGCTGATCCATCTCCCTCCTAACCACATTCTCCTGCCTTCTCCCCATAACCTCTGACACTTGTACTAATCGAGAATCTACCTATCTCTGCCTTAAATATATCAACTGACTATTCAGGGAAAAGGGTGGCTAGAAAGAGAATAGGCCCCCCTTAGAAACAAACTGTCACCTGGAACCTCAAAAAAATGGGCAAGATCCTCAATGAATATTTCTCCGGTTTTTTTACCACAAGGCATGAAGCCTAGGGAACTTGGGAAAGTTAATGGAGATGCCTTGAAGACAGTCCATATTATGGTCAAGATGGTGCTGGATGTCCCAATCAGATAAATATTCCAGGCCTGATCAGATGTATCCAAGGACACTGTATGAAGCTAGATAAGAAACTGCAGGCTCCCTGACTGAGATGTATAAATCAATAGACATGGGCAAGGTGCCAGAAAATTGGAGGGTAGGTAACGTTTTGCCTCCATTCAAGGGCTGCAAAGAAAAAATTGAGAACTATTACCCGACATCTATGGTAGGCAATGTTACTACAGAGGACTCTGAGGGATAAGGTACACTTGGAAGGACGAGTGTTGATTAGGATACTCAGCATGTATGCGAGAGATTGAAGGAGCATAATTTTAGGACAAGAGGGGAAAAATCAGAACACATATTTTCATGGAGAATGTGTAAATTCCACACAGGCACCATAAAATTTATGAAATCACAGGTTGAAGTTTAGTGGCAGCAACTTACCTTTTGTAGCAAAGCAACGTGAAGATGGCAAAAAGACAGTGGGGTGTCAGGAGGTCAGCAGGTCATTTAGGATACCCAGTCTCTGATCTGCCCTTATAGCCATTTATATGGTTAGTCCAATTGTGTACCCAAATATGCTGCTGCCAAGATTGTTGGAGGACTCAGCAATAGTATTAGTTTCATGGGAAGGTAGATGGGCTCTATGACCATTGCCTGCCACTTGTGGTACACGCGCTACATGCCACTTAACCCATGCCAGCATATTGCCAACATTGGGAACATACAGCTTACTATACAAATAAATCTTTTCATTCAGATTGCTGCCAGAAGCAGGATGCTCATTCTTGTGTTGTGATATGATCATACTGGTCATAAAAATCATGTGGTGTCTGATATGGTTACATTTTACAGATTCCAAAAAATCAGATCTGAAATCCATATTGGCTGATTGTCTACCGCTCTCAACTTTACACTGTCAGAGCATCATAGCAGCTGTCCCCACCAAAAAGGTTTTTTTAAAAGTTGGCCAACACTAAATAGTAATGCAAGAAAATGATTTTAGCATTTGTGCATCCCCAAGCCATACTGTCTGCACCCATAGAAAATATTTATAATTTTGAGCTAACAATTCGTCTCCCCTCAGGAATACATGATCTCAGCTGTTCGCAAAAACAAGTCGTCAAGTGTGCCATTTTATATATGGTAATGAATTCGTTTAAGTATCAGACTAGAATTAATAACCATCCCTCAAATTGGAGAATAGGGGTCTCAAAGGTTATGAAACATTAATTTAGCTTTTAATATAGAACAAGAATGCATCTCATAACAATATTTTACACACCTGGTGTCCACCATGCGTTCATTTGCCTGGTAGTATCCAGCTATTACATAGTTATTTTCTTTACACCAAGAGTCCACCTAAGGAAATAAAGTACAAGATAAATATATTAAGGACGTATAATACTATTGCAGGAAAGAAAAATGTTTCCTTATTTGGTCTGCTGAGTTGCAAATAGTTTTGAATGAAATCCATGACCATGTTGGGAAGGCAGGAAAGCAGTGGGCATGTTTGTCAGCAAGATGTTAGCCAATGACAGAGTCAGGGAGCAAAGAAGCATAAAGGACAAGAACAACATTTACGTATCCTTTTAAAGGATATGGGTTTCCATTTCCAGTGTATCCTTGCTGCACTGTTCATATGAGCCACGTAGCTGAGAGACTAGTCACATTCATGTCAGATTAACATCAGGGGCAGCACCGTGGCGCAGCGGTTGAGTTGCTGCCTGACAGCGCGTGACACCTGGGTTCAATCCTGACTACAGGTGCAGTCTGTACAGAGTATGTACGTTCTCCCTGTGACTGCATGTTTTTTTCTCCGGGTGCTTTGGTAACAAATTGTACATTGTCCCTAGTGTGTAGGATAGTGCTAGTGTACTATCATTGGTTGGTGTGGACTCGGTAGGCCAAAGAGCCTGTTTCCGCACTGTATCTCTAAAGTCATTACGAAACAGAGGAATCAGATGAATTTTAGAAACCGCAATCTAGTTGTTTTGTGTCATCTTTAATACTATATTTCTGATTTAATTAGCTGCCATGCTGCCACTGAGATTCCAATTTTTCTCTCCACTTTAGCACATTCTGGACTTCCTATTTCAAGCCCAGAAGTGTCACTGTGCTATTTATCTCTGACCTGGTGCGATGAGAGCGTGCGTGGCAAAGAACAGAATGCAGTCAGCCAGTGGAGCTTGAAGACAAAAAATGAAAATTTTGAATGAATGAATACTGGAGACTTAAATCAGAAATAACGTGCTCCTGAAATCAAAAACAGCAAAGATAGAGGAATAGGACTTGACTAGAGATGAAACAAATAATGACAATGGCATTAAATACAGGGTAAATATTTAAAGAACAAGATATTCAGTAATGAGCAATATGCTGAGGCTTCACAGTGACCAACTTCAGTCTGCAGATGGGAGTCGAGCCCTCGGACAATTTCACTAACATCGTAATGGTGCATACTTTGCTTATTCATCCTTTTTCATTTTAGATAAGCTGTTATCAAAAACAGGAATTGTATTTGCATGAAGGGAAGGAGAGGATAGAGCCAGTTGTTATGAACATTTGCAAAGGTTGATCTCCAGTTTCATGAATAGAGAAACAAAGTTGAGCCTGAGTAGACATGGGATGATCATATAAAAAGGCAATTCCTTCTGATTCAGACTGGAACAGAGCAATGCAAGGAAGTGAACTCCAGCATGCGGAGAGGGTGATCAATACAGTTGCTGTCAAAAATTAAGAAAATAATTACAGTTGTAGAAGATGGGTTTTTTTTGACAAGTGTTTCCTCTACAGTGAATGTGAAAGGAGCTACTGAAAATTAAAGAAGGTGGTTATGTGGAGAAACAATAATGCTCACCAGGGTGTTGGGAGAGGACAAGGGCCGGCACAATATGGTCAAAGATAGGGTGCTATTGCTGAACATATCAATAGATACTACTAAAGCTATCAAACACAAGGCACTCAACAGGACGTTTTAACTTATGCCACACGGATCAACAATTCAGTCCAAGGTAGATAAAGAAAGTGGTTTAGCAAGGAAGAGCTCAGCTCTAGCAACTGGGAGTAGACTAAAAAAGTAGAAGAGTACAGAATTTGCAAAAATAGAGAAGGGCCTTGTCTCGGTTGTGTTTGAAAATAAGGCAGTATCTTTTCCACGAGGCATGTTTAACCAGGACCAATATAGATGAACAGGTGTGATGGGTGAACAGTGTTTGGATAAAAACATGGGCAAATCTTTGAATAAACGCGTGCTCATGAAGAATTAGAGGGGCTGGGTAAGAAATCTGAGTAATAAGCAAGTAAGGCAGCCTAGCGGATTTGATAGTGGATGTTATGGGGATGTTTCCAGTTGTGGGAGAGTCTGGGACTAGAGGGCATATGATGTACTCATAGAATGAAGATGAGGAAGAATTTCTGTAGCCAGACACAGGTGAATCTGTGGAATTCATAACCACAGATGGCAGAGGAGGCTGAGTCATTGGGTATTTTTAAAGTGGTTGTTGATTAGTAAAAGTGTTAAAGGTTATGGGGAGAAGGCAGGGCAATGGGGTTGAGAGGGAAAAATAAATCAGGCATTATCAAATGTCAGAGCAGACTTGATGGGCCAAATGGCCTAATTATGTTCCTACGTCTTCTGATCTTAAGTGCGAATATCCTCCACTAAATATTGTCACTCACTTCTCTTTGTTTTATAAAAACCTATTGCATGTAACCCCTCTAAAGGGAACAGCTTCCAACCATCCTTTCTGTGCAGATCCTTGGTTTTATGCAAGGATAAAAAAATCTTTTGACTTTCTCTTTGAAGAGCTCTAGCTCCTTGTCTATCCAGGGATGAGATCCTAATCTCACAAATCGTATCCAATACCAAGTGTTCCATAACTGGTTCTAATTTTGGAACTCCCAGTGGACTATTTAACATTACATCAGTCACAGTTTGTGTATCTTGTAAACTATTAGGAGCTTTCGCAGTGGAGCAGACAAAATGTGTAGGAAAGAACTGCAGATGCTGGTTTAAATCAAAGGTAGACACAAAATGCTGGAGTAACTCAGCGGGTTAGGCAGCATCTCTGGAGAGAAGGAATGGGTGCCGTTTTGGGTCGAGGCCCTTATTCAGAGTTGAAGAACCCGCTGAGTTACTCCAGCATTTTGTGTCCAGCTTCTTGTTGTTCTTTCATCCCATTGCCTACAAGTCTCCGAACATTTATGACAGTGGGTATTCGATTCTGATTGCCGTTTTAAATATCTTGTCGCAGTGGTTGAGTTTATTTAATTCAGTGCAAAAATTAGCTTTCTTGGAAAGCTAATCTTATCCCATTGATGTACTTCTCAAAGACCAAATAAACTCCAAACTGAAATCAATCAGTATTTTTTTCCTCCTTGTCCGAGACATTTCAAGACCCAAATTTGTATTTTTGTTCAGCTTTTAAGTCGTTCAGCATCAAGATTCTTGTATTGCCTTTTACAATTCCTGATCCAAGTCATACAGTAGACATTCTTGAAGCAGAAAACATCTTCACTCTGTTTGAACTCCAAGTTGCATTGTCAGATACCTAATTTAAGCTCGAGTCTATGCACACTGTTAGCTCTCCCCATTTTAAACACTCAGATCTCATCTCTAGGTCATCAGAGAATATTTCCAGTTTACTCCCAATGACTCCCACGATACATCAACTATGCCTAGGGAAAATAACTTATTTGTTAGGCAAAGGCCTCCTGTTTCCACAGGAGGAACTACACTAAATGCAAAAAGCACAGGTGTTCAAATAAAGTGTGTTCACCATGATGAAATAACTGAGGTTTTAAAAATTGGCAAAAGTACTTCCTGATTCTGTGTATTTTGAACTGATAATTTTAAAACTGAGATTATTGGCATATTTTATATAAACATGCAGATGAGAGGGAAGAAAAATTGAAATCACACTAGGCTCGTACCTGTCAATGCAAGTTGCTCCAACCGTGAATAGCTTGTTTTTAATTTTAGATATACAGTGTGGAAACAGGCCCTTCGGCCTGCCGACCAGCGATCCCTGCACACCACCACTATCTTACACACACTAGGGACAGTTTACAATTTTTTTTAATCAATCCAATTAACCTACAAACCTGTACGTCTTTGCAGTGTGGGAGGACACCGGAGATCCTGGAGAAAACCCACGCAGGTAAAGGGGAGAACATACAAACTCCATACAGACAGCACATGCAATCAGGATTGAACCCAGGTCTCTGGAGCTAAGGCAGCAACTCTACCGGTGTGCCACCGTGCTGTCTGTAACTAAACCCGTAAAATATTACCCCACAGATTTAAAAGTTATATTGCCACATAACTGCAGTGGATTACAGAACACGGTTCCACAAATCTCACCCAGACAACGGGGGAAACTATCACCGTCTAGAATATCACGTTTTTACCAACATGACAAAAACGTTGTGAAAAGCACTTTCTATTAACGTGCATGTACAAAGTGACATATAAATGCCAATTGTCTCCTCAGGCCATAGAGGTTAATGGAAAGTAATAAGAACTAACGTAACCAATAATTTAGTATATTACGCAATCTGTACATGAAACTTCAGTGCACAATGCAAGAAATAAAAAGGATGAAAAGTGTTTTGGTGATTAGCTAGTTTAAATGACTATTCCAGAATTTTGTACTTTTTAAAATATGAATATACAATACAATATCTTTATTGTCATTGTACAAGTACAACGAGATTAAGAATGCCACTCCCATATCGATGCTATAAAATATATCTAAATAAATCACGGCGAAAACAAAAACAACAAGGGGGGGGGGGGGGGGGGGAGAAGGAAAACAAGGTAAAGTGCAAAAAAGGTTCATGCAGGGGTCAGTTGTGCCAGATGACCCTGGGGGCAGAAACAGATCATGGTGGGCTCTCAGCAGGACCGATTCAGAGCAGCTATAGCTCTAGGGATAAAGCTGTTTCTTAGTCTGGAGGTGCGGGCGTAGAAGGCCTTGTAATGTCTGCCAGATGGAAGTAGTTCAAACAGACGATGGCATGGGTGTGTGGAGTCCTTGTAGATGCTGGTGGCTTTCCTGAGGCAGCGTGCATTGTAGATAATTAGCTCCTTGGTTTTTGATGTGTTTAGGGACAGGTTGTTCTCCGAGCACCAGCTCGCCAGGTTCTGCACCTCCACTCTGTATGCTGATTCATCGCCGTTGGAGATCAGCCCGATCACCGTTGTGTCATCCGCAAATTTGAGGAGCTTAAAAGGAGCTCCATATATGAGCAACAAGTTTCAAACAGAGAAGTTCTACTCCAACAAGTGACTTGAGGGAGAGAAGAATACACAAGCCAAAAAGCAGGACTGAAATATGTGATAAAGTGATCCAAAGCTGAAATATTGTAGATGTAGGACAATTGAAGGTCAAAGACATGTTGAGGGCAGCTTGTTTTTAAACAAGCTGAATGATATACCATTATAAATCAGGAAGATAGCGTGTGAAATTCATGAGCCAAATATGATAAAGAACTTTGTAAAAATAAAGTTTCCAGTAATAAGTTGCTCAGGTCAAGAGAGCTGACACAAGACTGGAGATCGGCAACTTGGTCATGAAGTTAACAGAATTTAAAACTCAACTAATAGTACTGAACATTATGGAAAAAAACGATGTGTTTGCAATCCAGTAGTGACAACTATTATATTTATCCATAGGCAAAACACAGTACTGTAGTATTGTTTTGTAAATGAAACTTAAATTTGATAATAGCACACAGAGTGCTGGAGTAACTGAGCGGGTCTGGCAGCATCACTGGAGAGTTTGACTTTAGTTTATTGTCACATGTAAAAAGATTTGTTGCATGCTAACCAGACAGCGGAAAGACAATACATGATTACAATCGAGTTATCTACAATATACAGATACATTATAAAGGGAATAACATGAATAATGTTTAGCGCAAAATAAAGTCCAATCAAAGATAGTCCAAGGGTCTCCAATGATAATAGATAGTAGCTCAGGACTGCTCTCTGGATGATGGAGAACATGGTAGATGACATTTTGGGTCAGGATCTTTCTTCAGATTCAATTATCAAACCTGGCTCAGTCAGAAGTTGTTTTGGAAAGAACTGCAGATGCTGGTTTAAATCAAAGGTAGACACAAATGTTGGAGTAACTCAGCGGGCAGGCAGCATCTCTGGCGAGAAGGAATGGATGACCCTTCTCAGGTCTTGGCCCAAAACATCACCCATTCCTTCTCTCCAGAGATACTGCTGTCTCGCCGAGTTACTCCAGCATTTTGTGTCTACCTACAGTCTGAAGAAGGGTCTCAACCCAAAACGTCACCTATCCACATTCTCCAGAGATGCTGCCTGACCTGCTGAGTTATGGCATGTGTCCTTTTATAGATTTGATGGCATTAATCATGATTATTTAAAAAATCACTTTAACATTGTCAGGTTCTTCCAAAATCACTTTTAAATACCTTAGGATTTAAAACCTTTCCCCTTACCAGAGTCAGAGCCACTTCCAGCATGGGAGCGAGGGCCAGGGTGCCGTGGAAGAAGGGCACACAGTCCACAAAGAGCACAGCCTGGCCCTCCTTCCTCTTGTACCTCTCGGCCACCAGGATGCCGTTGACGGCACAGTGCGGGTACTTGGCGGCGTGCAGCAGCATCTTGCAGTAGGCCTGGGTCGTCAGCCTGAACACGGTCATGGCGTCAACTTGCCCTTCCTTCCTCGCTCGCTCGGCACGGTTCGGCTCTGGGCATCCGCTCACTCCACCCGCCCACTGCGCCTCACATGATCACCACGCAGGCCGCGGGATGGCGATGCCCGGCTTATTCCCATTCACAGCCACGCTGAGCCTCACCTCTTCCCGACCGGCACCGCCTGGCGCTCGACGGCTGTCGCAAAACAGGTGTCGCAAAACATGGCCGCACCTGCCATTGCATTAACCGGCCAATCACCAGGAGGCTAACGGTCTGGCGGGCCAATCAGCAACGGGTGCGCGTCCAGAAGGGAGGGCTTGAGCTTCCAAACCACCAATCACCTGGCGGTGTCCAGCTTGAATGCCCAATGGAGAGCAAGAGCCTGGGCACACGGTCCAATGAGGTGGGTCTGAATGATTATCTTTGCTAGTCATACAGCCAGGCTTCATTTGGTCAGAGACACAAAATGCTGGAGTTACTCAGCAGCATCTCTGGAGAGAAGGAATGGATGATGTTTTGGGTCAAGACCCTTCAAACATTTGGAGAAAGCAATCATGGAAAAAAGTCTCATTCGACGCCACATGACAGCTCAGAAAGCCATTCAGTCCCTTGAATCCATGCCGGCTCTTAAACAATTTAACGGACCAGCAAAGAGCAATTTTAAATGTAAAAATTGATATGTTGGAAAATAGCTGAAGCAGTACAGTAAACTCTCATTATATCAGACCATATATAATGGTACTTTACTGTCACATGTACTGGTGTACAGTCACATTCATTTTTGTATACAGTTCAGAACAAGTACTTAACTACTTCTTAGATAAGCATCTCAGAAATCGTACAAATGCATAGCAGCAGTACACTGAAACACTACTCAGATTCAACAGTTTTGGCACCCTTTTCAAGTCCCAATTGTTGTAAGTGCAGTGTTCGTGGCCTAACCATGAAGGCCCGTTGTCCTGGCAGCATTGCAGGGTTGGCCTGGCCAAGTGAGGCCTTTGGTGTCCTCCACCACTGTTCCACCACTCTGTACAGCTGCAGACTGTATATCGGTCCACGCGCTCAGCCTCTTGGAGCCGCGCACAGTCCAGCCGAGCCCCAGGCTGTTGTCAAGCCTCCAGTGGTCCACTCCACCATATCCAGCCTACTGTCGGGTATGGCCGTTGGGGATAACCTTCTGCCATGAAGAAGTGATAGGCCTTCCTCCTCTCGCCCTTCGTCGCCGACTCCCTCCTCTTTGGCCTTCCGGGCGGGTCCCCAGTCCACGGTGGAGGAACTCAGTGGGTCAGGCAGCATCTCTGGACGACATGGGTAGGTGACGTTTTGGGTCGGGATCTTTTTTCAGACTGATTGTAGTAGTGGGGAGAAAGCTGGAATAGAGATGGGGCCATGACAAAGCCAGTCCGTGATAGATAAATACAGGTCGGGGGGGGGGGGGGGGGGGGGGGGCGTAGGTATAAGGGATGCAATCCTGACTCTCCACTGGGCAGCACTGATGATCTAATAAGAATGTATAGCCCAATTTTATGAACCCTCTCATCCTTCACTAGAATTTAAATTAAAATTGCTCAATGGGTGCTGTGTTTAACAGCATTGGTGAGAAATAAGAGCCAGCATCACAGTTAAACCTCAAAGCCCCAGATTTTTAATTCAAATTTTATCCTCATTCCAAATGCCGTCTGTAGAATGTTCACACATTTTCTCTGTGACTGAGGGCTTTTCAGGTCCTCTGGTTTGCTTCCACATCCCAAAGATATGCTTATTGGTTAAATGGCTGTTATTGTAGCTTAACAGCAAAACAAAGTAAAAGGTGGAATGCAAATTTAAAGCAGACACAAGGAACTGCAGATGTTGGAATCTTGAGCTAAACATAATGTGTTGAATAACTCACCAGACCAGGCAGCATCTGTAGAGGGAATGTCCAGTCTGAGGAAAAATCCCAACCCATAATATCATCGATATATTCACTCCACAGATACTGCTTGACCCGCTGAGTTACTCCAGCACTTCGTATTCTACCGGGAATGTAATGTCCATTTGTAAGAAACAATAAGCTGTAAGGCTCCAGGTAAATAAATGCCAATTTTTGTGAAGTTGAATTTGAAGGGATTTGTTGTTACAAGTCAATTACTTAATAATCAAACTGCTTCTGCTGTCCTCCGCCCCCCTGGTGGAGGGGTAGACCTCACGGCCCTCGACAACAGCACATTGAACTGGCTACAGCACCTGGAAAGCGTTACATAACTTCTACTGCCTCAAACGCAAGAAGAAGAATAATCAAACTGTATGTCAGAACCTGGAAATACTTCAAAGGAGCTGACACTGTTTCCCTCATCTCCTGAGAAATAACCAGGCCACTTCTGCAACTATCACAGTGGTCATATTTCTAGATTAAAGCTCCACTGTGCTTTCCCAAAACACTTCATTCTTCCATAGAGTCTTGTTTCCTCCAAATCTCCTTTCTTAAAAAGTGGGACAACATTAGCTACCCTCCAATCCACAGGAACTGATCCTGAATCTATAGAACATTGGAAAATGATCACCAATGCATCCACGATTTCTAGAGCCACCTCCTTAAGTACCCTGGGATGCAGATTATCAGGCCCTGGGGATTTATCAGCCTTCAGTCCCATCAGTCTACCCAACACCATTTCCTGCCAAATGTGAATTTCCTTCACTTCCTCCGTTACCCTAGGATCTCTGGCCACTAGAACATCTTGGAGATTGTTTGTGTCTTCCTTAGTGAAGACAGATCCAAAGTACTAGTTCAACCCATCTGCCATTTCCTTGTTCCCCATAATAAATTCACCTGCTTCTGTCTTCAAGGGACCCACATTTGCCTGAACTATTTTTTTCCTCTTCACATGCCTAAAGAAGCTTTTACTATCTTCCTTTATATTTTTGGCTAGCTTACCTTCGTACCTCATCTTTTCTCCCCGTCTTGCCTTTTTAGTTATCTTCTGTTGCTCTTTAAAAGAGTCCCAATTCTCTGGCTTCCCGCTCTTTTTTGCTATGTTATACTTTTTATCTTTTATTTTTATACTGTCCTTGACTTCCCTTGTCAGCCAGGCCAATTACATACCTGTCAACCAAAGGACAGACTTACACTAAATCCCATTCACTCATCACCCCTATGCTCATTCGCCAACGTGAATTCTCCGCCCTTAACATTTAAGCGTGTAATTAAAATTACAGCTTTCTATCTCTACAACTGCTTTCAGCCCTAACTCCATCATCTCACCCAAAGCTTTAATCCCATGGACATCACCACTGCTTTTCAATCCATCATTGCCAGTGATACATTGATGTCCCACATTTTCTACTTCCATCTCTTCTTTAAGTTATTTCTCAAAACTCATCTGTTAATATTTTTTCTGCAGAATTTGAACACTTGCTATTGTAATTTATAACTAAAACCCTGCATCGTTTAAAAATATACTTAAAGGATATCAACCTGTATGGTGGACTCTTACAATAGTAATTACCGCAAATTATTCCAGACAATATCTTGAGGTTCAATTAATTTTTCACAAACACCTTTTACATGACTTCATTGTCATCCAAATACCTTGCTTTCAGCTGCTAAACAATGCAAAAAACAGTTTCCTTGGTGAACAGCTGCTTTTTATCACAGCCTAATTACAGATGTATTGGAAGCAGTTTCTTTTTAAGTTTCTGCCAAATATTTCTGAAATAGAGAAACTAATCTTTGGAATCTAAACAAAGGATTCTATTTTCCTGTACAGATGTCTCTTACAAAAACAGATGTTCTGAGTCTCAGCCAGTTAATATAATCGATGGACATCCAACAGAAATATGTTCTAATTGGCTTTGTCCCACTTATTGAGGCACGTTGTAAAACATAGATAAGTTAGCTGAGTAGGCCAATCAATATAGTGCAATGCCGCTAATGTATTTAACATATAGCTCAAGTCATTGGTGGCCAGCTTCCTCTCCATGTTCGAGTTTGGCTGAGTAGCTGTTTGAAGTTCATTTGGAGAAGCTATCTAGTGAAGCTCATTACTTGGCATTTCCAGTTGTAGAATATCTAACAGTACAAACTGTATTTTGGGTATATGATTTATTTGTACATGCTTTATGAAGGATATAATATTCACTAACGCAAGTGTTATACAAGATTGGGTACTATTGGGATTGGGTTTCTTAGTTAAACATTTAGCTTGAGTGTCAACATGTAGATGGCTTATTACTGAATATGGTTAATAATTGTCTTATAGCATAAATGTGTGCAGGTAGTTTAGATACTTTGGCATTGGGCTTGGTTTTTCTTGGTTGAGCGCTTATCCTAATGCTATAGCACGTATATGATAAGTATATGCATGGATGAGAACGTACATGGCAAGATTAGCAAGTTCGCAGATGATACAAAAGTGTGGGGTATTGCAGATAGTGAAGATGGATGCCAAAAATTGCAGCAGGATCTTGATCGGTTGGCCAGGTGGGCTGAGGAATGGTTGATGGAATTTAATACAGAGAAATGAGAGGAGTTGCATTTTGGATAGTCTAACATGGGCAGGATCTACACGGTGAATGGTAGGACTCTGGAGAGTGTTGGAGAGCAGAGAAATCTAGGAGTGCAGGTACATATTTCCTTGAAGGTGGCATCAGAGGTAGATAGGGTGGTTAAAAAGGCTTTTGGCACATTGGCCTTCATCAGTCCGAGTATTGAGTATAGAAGTTGGGAGGTCATATTGCAGTTATACAAGACATTGGTGAGGCCGCATTTAGAGTACTGTGTTCAGTTCTGGGCATCACTTTACAGGAACGATGATACCAGAGGTCAAGTAGGCCAAGGTAGACTGAGCGAAGGTTCGCTCAGTCTGCCCTGGCCTACATGCTCTCCGGATGCCAAACACACTTAACTCCCCTTCCCATTCTCATACTGACCTTTCTGTCCTGGGCCTCCTCCATTGTCAGAGTGAGGCCAAACATAAATTGGAGGAACAGCATCTAATATTTCACTTGGGCAGCTTACAACCCAGTGGTATGAATTTTGATTTATCTAACTACAAGTAACTCTTGTATCCCCTCTCTCTCTGTCCCTGCCCCATCCTCGTCATTATACAAGTTCTACTGTCATCCTGTTGAGTTTACTCGTTATCACTTATCCCAGCCTACAATGGCCTATTGTGTTCCCTGCACATTTCCTTGATTATTGTTGCTTTTTGGATATATTCCATTCATTTCTCCTAAGTACCGTCTATATCTCTCATTCCCCTTTTCCATGACTCTCAGTCTGAAGTCTCAACCCGAAACATCACCGATTCCTTTTCTCCAGAGATGCTGCCTAACCCGCTGAGTTACTCCAGTCTTTAACTCCAGTGGCTGTAACTACACATTGTACCCAGTCCCACACATAACCTAGGTGACTGCATTTTGTACACACAGTCCCATATACAACCAGTGTGACTACATTGTCCACACAGTCCAGTATACAACCAATATGACTACACATTGTACACACAGTCCCATATACCACTAGTGTGACTACACATTGTACAAACAATCCAATATACCAGTGTGTCTACACATTGTATATACAGTCCCATAAATTACCAGTGTGATTGCTTATTGTACACACAAGCAAATATTCAAACAGTGTAACTACACATGGTACACACAGTCCCATATACAACCAGTGTGACTACACATTGTACACGCAATCCAATATACAACCAGTGTGACTACACATTGTACACGCAATCCAATATACAACCAGTGTGACTACACATTATACAAACAGTGCAATATACCACCAGTGTGTCTACACATTATACAAACAATGCAATATACCAACAGTGTGTCTCCACGTTATACACACAATCCAATGTACAATGTACAATGCAACCACACATTGTACACACAGTGGTGCCAGATATGATCAAGAATCAACATTCTGCAAACAGATAAATCTCCAACATGGTCGAGGCCAGGCTTCAGCCGGTTGCCATTGGTTACCCTTCTCCCGCAGTGCCCTGCCCGCCGGCCCTCGGCGTGTCGTCACTTCCTCTGTCGTTGGGGCTGCGGCGGGAGGGAGGCGGCGAGCGAGCGAGCGAGTGAGTGGATGAATGAATGAATGAATGGATGAGATGGCGGCCGGGGAGCCGCGGGGCCGGGAGGGTCTGGGGGCCGGGAGGGTCCGGGGGTCCCTGTCAGCCGCCGCATTCATCATGATGCGCGGATCTTTATCATTACCGGCCGCTGTGTGGGGAGTGGCAAAGGCGCCCGTTACTCCCCGGGCCGGGTACCTGACTCCATCATCGTCCCGCTCTCCTCCCTCCTTCCCCAATACCTTTCTCTCTCTCTCTCTCTCTCTCTCTCTCTCTCTCTCTCTCTTCCCCTCCCCTCCCTCCCTACCTCTCCCCCTCAACCCCCGCACCTCCACCCTCCCTCCCTCCGTCCCCAGCGCAGGACGCAGTCGCAGCCCTATCCTCCTCATGGCCCGGCGCTCAGGTCGCCTTGACCTTGGCGGCTCCTGCACATCAGCGGCCCCGGGAGGCAGCTCTGGGTCTGCTCTGGGCGATGGAGGGAAATGGAGACGAGAGGAAAGGAGGGTGGCACGGGAGTGGATGTGGTTGGTGATGGATGGGATCACAATCATCGGTCCACCAGAGAAGATGGGTCCCCTGGAGGGTTGAATCAGTGCCTTCTTCTCCACATGCCCTTGAATGACTCTGACTATATAGGACTAGTTTAGATTGGGGCATCTCGGTCAGCGTGGGCAAATAGGGCCAAATGGCTTGTGTTCGTGCTCTATGATGAACCCTGTTGAACTGTTTCTATTTTACGCCATAATAATATATCCCTTTGCTTACTATGTTTTGACATTTCTTATCTATTCAGCCTGGGCATCACTGACAAGGGTGACAGAAACAGAAAAATAGGCGCAGGAGTAGGCCCTTCGAGCCAGCACTGCCATTCAATATGATCATGGCTAATCATCTAAAATCAGTACCCTGTTCCTGCTTTTTCCCCATATCCTTTGATTCCTTTAGCTCTAAGAGCTAAATCTAACTCTCTTGAAAACATCCAGTGAATTGGCCTCCAATGCCTTCTGTGGCAGAGAATTCCACAGATTAAACTCTGGGTGAAGAAGTTTTTCCACATCTCAGTCCTAAATGGCTTACCCCTTATTTTTAAACTGTAACCCCTGGTTCTGGACTCCCCCAATATCGGGAACATTTTTCCTGCATCTAGCCTGTCAAATCCTTTAAGATTTTTTAAAGATTCTTCCTTTCATGATAATCTTGGCTGACCTTGGATCTGGAAGCGTGCAGTGTGAAAGTTCAACTAATGTTTAATGTGCTCTTTGTATTAAATATGGATGACTTAATGGCTTTAGGCTAATGAGAGATAAATAATGTTTGCTGTCGAATTATTGAGTATTAATATTTTGCATCTAATAGCTTGAAGAACAGGTAAATGTGGGTTTGTTTTGAAACTGGTTTAAGTTCTAATGTTAGAATTTTAGGATGTTTTGAATTTTTTCCTATTTATGATTGTTATGAAAAGAGGGGATGTTCAACGAGATCTGGGTGTCCTAGTGCATCAGTCACTGAAAAGAAGCATGCAGGTACAACAGGCAGTGAAGAAAGCCAATGGAATGTTGGCCTTCATAGCCAGAGGAGTTGAGTATAGGAGCAAAGAGGTCCTTCTACAGTTGTACCGGGCCCTGGTGAGACCGCACCTGGAGTACTGTGTGCAGTTTTGGTCTCCAAATTTGAGGAAGGATATTCTTGCTATTGAGGGCGTGCAGCGTAGGTTCACTAGGTTAATTCCCAGAATGGCGGGACTGTCGTATGTTGAAAGGCTGGAGCAATTAGGCTTGTATACACTGGAATTTAGAAGGATGAGGGGGGATCTTATTGAAACATATAAGATAATTAGGGGATTGGACACATTAGAGGCAGGAAACATGTTCCCAATGTTGGGGGAGTCCAGAACAAGGGGCCACAGTTTAAGAATAAGGGGTAGGCCATTTAGAACGGAGATGAGGAAGAACTTTTTCAGTCAGAGAGTGGTGAAGGTGTGGAATTCTCTGCCTCAGAAGGCAGTGGAGGCCAGTTCGTTGGATGCTTTCAAGAGAGAGCTGGATAGAGCTCTTAAGGATAGCGGAGTGAGGGGGTATGGGGAGAAGGCAGGAACGGGGTACTGATTGAGAGTGATCAGCCATGATTGCATTGAATGGCGGTGCTGGCTCGAAGGGCTAAATGGCCTACTCCTGCACCTATTGTCTATTGTCTATAATAATTGAGCTAATTTATTACCGTAGGTTTTTGAGGATGTAGTATACTTAATTAAATTTATAACATTTTCTATTTCACTTGTAAGTGTGATTCTAACATTACTCTGCAAGGTCATACATAGTATGCAGTCAGTTGTACTTCAGAGACGTGTCATAGAGTTGCACAGAACAGATTTGGGTCTTTGAGCCACCACGTGCATGCCAACCTTTTTGTCCCTCCACTAATTCCATTTGCCTGCATTAGGACTATATCCTTCAATACGCCACCTATTTATATTCTGTCTAAATGCCTCTTCTGTATAGTGTCTATATCTGATTCCACCACCTCTTTGCAGCACGTTCCAGCTATCAACTGCTGTTTGTGAAATAACTTGCCCCTCATTCCTTTGCAAATTCTAAATCCATGCTGTAAATTTTAAAGGTCAGAAATGTATACATAAATGTATTATTCCATGCTGCTTGCAAAGTGTTGCCTCTCCAGCCCCGACCTGTGCATTTTCCATATTTTCTGTGTGTATTTCATATTTTCAGCAGTTGAGTTTAAAAAAAATTGGATAAAGGCAACTGTGGAATTTGTTCAGTCCCTATTTTAGAGTATAATTATAAAATTAACTTCTGCTACAGACAATTGAGAACATAATCTGATGTGTATACTTTGTTCAAATATTGCAGGATGTTGGGATCAAGAGCCCTGAGCCTTGTTACCAGGCGTGCACTTTCCACTGGTGTTTGCATGCAAGCTCATGGAAGTGGTGAGTTACAAGTGATTATCTGTGGTTAGATTTTCTAAGTTCAAGTTGAAGTAGAGAATGCTGGTTTGGTATTGTTTGATATATTCCGAATCTGTGTTCTGCTCCTTGGTCCTGTTCTGTGACTAATGCATGAAATCTTGATGTAATGAATCTGTTTCAACCGTTACTTGGTTTTATACGATAAAATTGTCATTTATGAGCTTTGGTTTTTCAATTCCATTGAAATTTGTTTAGTGGATTGAAAATGTTCATGTTTTAGTTAACTGCTCCTCAGCCAGTTTCAACAATGTAGCAGTGCTAAAATTGAATGTTTGAAATAGTGCATCAAGATCAGTATAAATCATTTGTCTTTGACTTTGGAGGGGATAACTACAGTATTGTGCAGATTACATCTTGAATATCACGTAGGTCATATTCATGCGTAACGTCTAAATTGTCTCGGATTATTTGTTGAAATTAATGTATTTTCATAGCAAAAAGTAAAAACAAGGAAGGCTATTAAGCTTATCTCGTTGCCAGCATATTCTTCATTTAATATTCTTTGTACGGACATTTTTTTCTAAAAGATGCTTTCAATCTGCCAATTTTTATTCTGATGTTAATTGTAGATTCTCAATGTCATGCTCAGTTTGATGTAATCTCTTGTTATTTGTACAATTAAAGATTTTGTATAATGTGATATTTCCCCTTCAAAGCTTAATTCGGATCTTGAGCATTCTGATTGTGATAATTAGTTCTTATGTAAACATTTCATAAACATGCATAATCATAGTAACCTAACCAAGCTCTGATGTGTATAATACAACTTCAATTTAACCACTTTTCTGCCTTTATTTTGTAGCATTCTCCCTAACTACTTACTGTTCCATAGTTTTAGACTTGCCCCAAATTGCTCAGCCAAGTTTTATTTTCAAACCTGGCTATTAAAATCAATTACAATTCCTGTAGATCAACCATATTTATCTCTGTCAATATGACCTTCACCACATATGCATGATACACATTCCACCATTCCACCATGTAATCCAGTCCGGGATTTGAGTAGGACTGCAGGCACTGATAACAGCCTGCTCGTCCCTTAGTTTAGTAGTCTAAGTTAATACTAGGAGTGCAACATTATGTTTTGTTCACTCTGCATGGGTTTAATAAATGCTTTGTGGTTCCCCTAATACTTTGTAATGGATTGATTACAAAACAATTACAATTAATTGTTCAATTATTTTCTGTTCAAAATAGATTCTCTGACCCAGTTTTAATTCCAAAAGGGAACTTATAGGGTTTCAATCAAGGATTAATATCTGGTTTTTGAATATGGATCAGAAACAATAAAATGTCTGATCTTTGCAAAAAAGATTGGTGGAACATGTTTAAGATTATAAATTACAACAATCATTTGGAAAATAACATCTCCTCTGTAGTACCTTAACTAGGTAATTCTTCATTGGAGGATTGGTAGACTGTAAGAGTATAAGTAGAATTTAATCCCTTGACATCAATGCAGAATTTTGGGTAGTAGTTAGAATCAACAAAATTTGCAGCACAGGCAGTCAATTAATCGATCTCTTACTTGAAAATAAATTAACATGTTACGTATTATTCCTTAGCATTCTTCATCACCCATTGCATTAGTAACCAGCTTTTGTGGTTTTTTTTAAACTGTATTTAATCCTAACATTAGAGTAGACAAAACCTACAAGGTGAATCGTGCTGTAGGCTCCCATTCTTTGGGTATCTGTGATTTGATTTTTATCATAAAATTGTGTTTTTCTGCAGGTGTTGCAACGGTTGATTATTCACATCCACAATATCTCGATCGTAAAGATGAGCCTCTTTCAGCCATTGATTTTGTGGGACATCTGTCAGGAGAGCAGAAGTCCTTAAAGGAGAAGGAGAAAAGCTCTTGGGTTTCTCTTTCTGGTGAAGAGAAGCTGAAATGTAAGTTAGCCAAACTGATATAATGTAAATTGCTTGTCGTTGGATGTAAAACTGCCTGAGTTGAAGGTAGGAGGTTAGTTGTTATATGGAAGTAAGGCATCAACAAGTGTTAAGTGTAATACAACTAGAAACAAGTAATATATCAGATTGTTTTGCTAGGTCATCTTGAGACCAGAAGGAGGTGACAATGTAAGAGGTTTGCTATTTTTGTCAATTATCTGAATGATTGAGCTTTAGAGCATGAAAATGGTCCCTATGGTGCAACTTGCCCATTCCAATTAAGTTGCCTAATGATCCCACTTGCTGTCTGTCATGTCCATATTCCTCCAAACCTTTCCTATCCATGCACCAGTCCATGTTATATTTGTAGCTGTCTCTACCACTTGCTCTAGCAACTTCTTCCATGTAAGCACCATACTTTGTAAGGATGTTTTCTCCCCCAAGGTCCCTTTTAAATCTTCCCCCTCTCCCCTGAAACCTGTATCCTATAGTTGTGGACTTCCTTACTCTGGACAAAAGATTGTGTTGATTCATCTTATCTTTGCTGCTCATAATTTTGCAAACTGCTGTGGCGTCAACTTCGGCCTCCTATGCTCTAGGGAAAATAGATCCATCCTCTCCCTATAACTCAAATCTTCCAGACCTGCTAACTTCCTCATATTTTTTTTGGTACCCATTCTAGTTTAATGACATCCTTCCTATAGAGGGCTCCAATACAGTTAGTACAGTTGTAAAAGAGTCAAGAGTATTTTATTATCGTATGTTCTGAAAAGGAACAATGACATTTTTACTTGCAACAGTGCAACAGATATGTAAACACAAATTGCTGGAGTAACTCAGCGGGTCAGACAGCATCTCGGGAGAGAAGGAATGGGTGATGTTTCGGGTTGAGACCCTTCTTCAGTCTGGGTCCAAATGGTTCTTCAGACTGAAGAAGGGTCGCAACCCGAAAAGTCACCCATTCCTTCTCTCCCGAGATGCTGCCTGTCCCGCTGAGTTACTCCAGCATTTTGTGTCAACCTAGGACTATCTGATATGTATGGGTATTTATTGTTCCTAATTAATGCCTTAATTGCTCTATTATTGGATTAATGTCTTGTGCAGCTGGTAACTAAAACTATTTAAGTGAAGGGGTAATCACTATGGTTTGAACTGGCATTCAGAAGTATTCTTTGCCGACAGGGCAACGCAATAAAAAATCCATGCGTAAAAGAATGCAGTGCTCCACCTAAAAAAATTAAAACTGAAAATATTTATAGTATGAATAATGTAAATCAACAGTGATTACATGATTCTTGGATAAAACATGTATGAGTGAAGCAAAGTCTCTGATCTTGCATCAGGATAACATACACTGACTCCTGTCCTGAAGGAAAAGTTAGATAAGAATCAGTTTAAAGGTTGGAGATTTTAACAGTCTGCTGTAATGGCAAATAGTTAATGGGCGCATTAAGCGTCAAATTTAAAATATTTGGTTCAAAAGGGATCTGTTCAACCTTCTTAGGAACAGAAAAAATGAGAATTTATTGTTAATTGTTACGTGTTCTTTCATGATATTCCCTGCTGCTCCGTAACAACTATCTCCTCCTTCCCCTTCTGCTCCTCAACTATGCCATAGGTTCATTGGTACTCTTGTGCATTGATGGGTATACATGGGTGTGTTGAAACCCAATTTGCTTGGCTATTTTTAAGGAATCTTATTTTTTTCTTTACAAATTCTTGAGTTTAAAACAGAAAAAGGGATAGAGTATGACAAATACTAAAACGGGATTGCACGATGCTTTAAGATTTCACAGTCAAAAAGGCCCAACGGAGGATGGATGTACTTCCTGCGGCAACTGAGGAAACACAATCTGCCACAGGCAATGATGGGCCAATTCTATACTGCTATCATTGAGTCCATCCTCACCTTCTCCATCATGGTCTGGTTTGGCTCCGCCACCAAGCACGACATCCAGAGGCTGCAACCTTACCCCCATTGACGAACTATACACTGCAAGGGCCAGGAAGCAAGCGGGCAAGATCATCTCTGACCCCTCTCATCTTGGCCACAGAATTTTTCCAATGGCATCATCTTGTTTTATTTCCCCAGTGTATCGTATTCGCTTTGAGCAGAGCTATGCTGAGATGAACAAGTCATCAAGTGAATGGAAGACCGTTATCGGTGGCGTGTTCTTCATGATTGGTATTTCTGGGCTGATTTACCTTTGGCAGAGAATGTTTGGTGAGTGCCTTTTTGTGATATCACTGTTTCACCCTGAACAAAATAAATGTAAAAGCTTAAATGAGTCGTGTTACATCTATGTATGCAGCACAATCCTTGTGTTGGTTGTGCTTTTATGGTCACTCAACAGTCAGGGAGGAAAGGTTGAGAACTGGAGTTTAAGGAAATATATTTTCTTCAGGGACTGATTAAACATTCTTGAATCTTTTCAGATTCTAGGCGTGGTTCTGTATCATAATAGTATTTGCTTTCAGGTAAACGTACATCAACATGGGTCCAGGGCCATGGCAAATTGCATAACTAGGGCAGTAGATAGCGCTTTAAACTAAATAGTGGGGTGGAGGGGGTGGTGGTTCAACAGATTAGAAACTATGGATAAAGTTAAAGGGAAGGAGAGTGCAGGAGAGGTTACTGAAGTATGCAGAATAAGAAATAGGATAATGTTTAGAAGGGATAAGAGTCCATAATGAGTCTAGAAGGTATTATACTTGATTACACATAGTATTTGAAACAAGGTGGATGAGCTTAGTGTGATTAGAAATCAGCAGGCACTGGCTGAAAGAGGTTCAGAGCTGGGAGCTGAACATCCAAGGATATGCATCCCATCAAAAAGGCAGGCAGGTGGGCAGAGGGAGTTGGGTAGCTCTGTTGGTAAGGAATAAATTCCAATCCATAGCAAGAAACAACATAGAATCAGAAGATGTAGCATCCTCTTGGGAAGAGTTAAGAAACTACAAGGATAAAAAGAACCTGATGGGAGCTATATACAGGCTTCCAAATAGGAGCCAGGATATTGGGTACAAATTACATCAGGAGATAGAAAGCAGTTTGCAACCTAACGGTATGAGCATTAACTAACCCACAAACAACCCCCTTTCTCCCAAAACCCCCCACCTTCCCACCTCCACTCCCCTCCCTTGAACCCTGGCTGACCTCCCACCTCCCAATTTCACAATTCGCAACTTTTCTATCCATAGACTTTGCAATTTGCAACTCTTGATCCTGTTGGGCTCACATCTGTCTTTTCATCTCTGGCCTTTGTCCAACAATCTACTTATTAAAAAGCCCCCTCGCCCGTGTTTACCTATTACTGGTCATGCTCTGTCATGCACCTCCTCTTCTCCAGCTTTCTTTCCCATCCCCTAACCCGTGCAATCAGTCTGAAGAAGTTTCTTGACCACAACTTCCTCTCCACATCCACTCGAGCCAGGCCTTTCAAAATTTGGTAAATTTAAATTAGATCCCCCCTCATCCTTCTAAACACCAGCGAGTACAGCACATCCCGCCTCAATTATACGGCCCAGAAGGTGTAGTACCGAGGGCGAGCTTGATGGGATGTTCAACCGCCTTCTCAATTGGAAACGACAGATTCCGTGGCACTACTTTAAGGAAAAACGAAGATAATTTTCTCCACAGCCCAGCCCAATGTTTACAGCAGGATCAGCATCAGCAGGATCAGCATCAGCAGTACAGATGAACTTACTATTATCACATTACAAATTACCTGCCTTATTGGTTTCATCACAGCCCTGGGGTTAATTGGGAAAAATAGATCTGCCATGATTGAATGGCGGAGTAGACTCAATGGGCCGAATGGCTTAATTCCGCTAGTATGTCTTTTGATCGTATGGGTGAGAACATCCTTCACTGCGAAATGACTGGTGCAATTTATGGACTTTTTTGATAATGTACTAATAGCCACGGGAAGGAAAATACAGATCATAGATTGATAGTGCTGCTGTCAAAAAGTGGATTAATATGCTGAGTTCAGGCAATATGACTTCCAAGAAGAGAGTGTAGGAAAATAACTGCAGATGCTGGTACAAATCGAAGCACAAAATGCTGGAGTAACTCAACAGGTCAGGCAGCATCTCGGGAGAGAAGGAATGGGTGACGTTTCGGGTTGAGACCCTTCTTCAGACTGATGGCGGGGGCGGGACAAAGGAAGGATATAGGTGGAGACAGAAAGCTAGAGGGAGAACTGGGAAGGGGGAGGGGGAGGGGAAGAGAGGGACAGAGGAACTATCTAAAGTTGGAGAAGTCAATGTTCATACCGCTGGGCTGCAAGCTGCCCAAGCGAAATATGAGGTGCTGTTCCTCCAATTTCCGGTGGGCCTCACTATGGCACTGGAGGAGGCCCCTGACAAAGGTCAGACTGGGAGTGGGAGGGGGAGTTGAAGTGCTCAGCGACCGGGAGATCAGGTTTGTTAAGGCGGTTTGAGGCGAAGGTGTTGAGCGAAACGATCGCCGAGCCTGCGTTTGGTTTCGCCGATGTAAAGAAGTTGACATCTAGAACAGGGAAACCAAACATCGGCGAAACCAAATGCAGACTCGGCAATCTTTTCGCTCAACACCTTCGCTCAGTCCGCCTTAACCAACTTGATCTCCCGGTGGCTGAGCACTTCAACTCCCCCTCCCACTCCCAGTCTGACCTTTCTGTCATGGGCCTCCTCCAGTGCCATAGTGAGGCCCACTGGAAATTGGAGGAGCCGCACCTCATATTTCACTTGGGCAACTTGCAGCCCAGCGGTATGAACATTGACTTCTCCAACTTTAGATAGTTCCTCTGTCCCTCTCTTCCCCTCCCCCATCCCAGTTCTCCCTCTATCTTCCTGTCTCCACCTATATCCTTTCTTTGTCCTGCCCCCCTGACATCAGTCTGAAGAAGGGTCTCGACCTGAAACGTCACCCATTCCTTCTCTCCTGAGATGCTGCCTGACCTGCTGAGTTACTCCAGCATTTTGTGCTCCAAGAAGAGAGGGTAATCTATGCCATTAACTTCATCAATTAGGACTTAACTTTTCACTTGAAGAGCAAAAGGCTTTTTGGTGCTTATTTGTTCCAGCTGAAGAAATTACTCAATCTAGATGGCCTAATCTGTGTCTGTTATCCACAGTGTTTGGAGATGTTCCTCACACCTTTGAGGATGAATGGAAAGCTAAGCAGACAAAGAGAATGCTGGACATGAGGATGAACCCAATTCTTGGTATTTCTTCAAAATGGGACTATGAGAAAAATGAGTGGAAGTAATGGATGTACCAAGGAATTAATAAACCTACACTGGAATCCATAATAGATGTTTAACAATTCAACTGTAAGGTTAAATATGTTCAAGGAGTTGACTTGGAATCTGGAGTTAATCTGTAAATTTGGTAATAAACTCCTCGTTTACGTGAGTTTTTCTGGAGTACATGTTTTTTTTTACAAATGATCAATTCTAACCATGGATGTAAAGAAAATGGCAAATTCAGACACATCCTTATTCTTTCAAAGACTTGTTCAAATTTTTAATTTTACACCATATACCTATCTCTTCAGGAGTGTCATGCTATTACTGTGCACAATAAGATGGAGAGAATACCTTATCGAATCCTAGTCATAGACTATAGGCATTGATGTCCATGCTGGCAACGATGCCAGTCTATGCTAATCCCATTTCTCTGCCCCTTGGCCCACATCATTCTCTTTTCCTGTTCAGGTACCTGTTCAAATGCTTCTTTAAATTTAGGTTTAGGTTTATTATTGTCATGTGCTGAAGTACAGTGAAAAGCTTGGTATGCTGTTCAAACACATGCCACACATAGATACAACTAGTTCAAACTCAAGCACAATTGATAGAGCAAAGGGGAAGATAGTGCCTAATATAATTCTCACCATTCTAGTGTAATAGTTTCATTGACAAAGTCCAATGTGCTCAATGGAGTGGAGGTGATTTGAATAGTCCCCCAGCTTATGGAAGAACCATTCAGAAGCCTGATAACGGAGGGGAAGAAGCTGTTCCTGATTCTAGTGGTACGCGCTTTCAAGCTTTTGTTTCTTCTGCTGGACGGGAACAGAGAGGAGGGGGAATGACTGGGAAAGGACAAGTTGATTGTGTTGGCTGCCTTCCCTCATTCTTCCAATAGGATGGTGACCAGAACTGTACAGAATATTCCACGTGCTCTGACCAATGTCTTGTGCAGCTGCAAAATGACATTCCAGTTCTTGCACTCAGTGCTTCGACTTATAAATCCAAACATGCCGAATGCCATCCTCACTACCTGTGTTGCTGTTTTCAGGGACCTATGTACTTGCACCTCAAGTTCTGGTCTTTGCCATTTAGTGAATGTATCCTGTTAGTCTTTGTCGGTTCAATTTTCTATGTCTCTCTGTGTCCATTCACAACCAGTGTTGCTGTCTACTCACCAATTTTTGTTGTCATCAAATGTACTAAATAATCCATTACATTCTTATCCAAGGTATTTATAGATGATGAAAAATAATCCCGGCGCTGCTCACTGAGGTACACCATTATATACAGACTTCCAGTCAGGAAAATGCCTTCCGACCACTATTCTCTGTGTCCTATCGCCAAGCTAATTTTGGATCCTGGGATCCCATGTGTAATCTGGACCCATCAACTGTGGGGCTTTGTCAAAACCCTGGTCTGGTCCATCTAAATTGTGTCTTCTGGTCACACTTCAATATTCTTAGTTTTCTCAAAGCACTTTAGTTTAGAGATATAGTGCGGAAACAGGCCCTTTGGCCCTCTGAGTCTATGTCGACCAGCGATCCTGGTACACTAGCACAATCTTACGGGACAATTTTCAATCTTTACCAAAGTCAATTAACCTACAAACCTGGGAATACGGGAGGAAACCGAAGCGCCCAGGGAAAACCCACGAGGTCACGGGGAGAACGTACAAACTCCATACTACGCCGGAAGTGACGTGAGAGGACGCTGGCGTTGTTTGTTCGCCGCTTCTCACCACTTCTATTTTTGTATTAATTTTGCCGTTTTTGAAAAGATTTTCTCAGCTTGAAAAAATCCCTCTGCTTAAACAAATCCTTCTGCTTGACCACCTGGCATCATCTGCCCCGCTCTTCCACCGCTGCCTCCGCACCCTTGGACTCCGCACCCTTGGACCTCTCACTCCTGTCTGTGCTCCTGTCTCTGCTGGCTTGGACTGCTCCCCTGTGGGTTACCTGACAGCTAGCGCTGCAGTCATCAACTCGCTAACGCTGACAGCTGCCTGGCTGCCTGCTTGCCTGCTTGCCTGGCTACCTCCTCTGCCTGCACGTCCTCAGCTCCCTATTAACCCTTAGGCTGCTCAGCTTCCTCAATCCTCATAGGCCTTGCTCTGGATCAGCCTGTTGTGCCTGCTGTGACGTTTTGATCTCTCTGGGCTCTATGCTCCTTCGCTCCTGCCTGGCATGGCACTGAAGTACTTCGCTGCGAGGCTGCTCCAGCTCAACAACCACTCCACTCCGCCATGCATCTCTGCCATCATCAACCACGGACTTCTACGACGACCCAAATACATCCACAGAGGCTCCGGTCACAAGTTTGTCTACTCCCAGACCGGTCACTCCATCCCTGCACTCTGGTCAGCTGATCGGACTTCCACTCGTCCATTACATCATCACAACAACGCACACGAGCGTGCCCCCTGTCTACAAGCCCTGGCTAAATCACCCGTGTCCATCCACACCACACAAAGCAACATGAAGCTCACTCTGTTCAACATTCGGTCCCTCAACAATAAAAGCCTCATTCTGAATGACTTCATCCTGGAAAATAAACTGGACTTCCTCTGTCTGACAGAAACCTGGCAACAACCTCTGGACTACCTCTCACTCAACCTCACTACACCCAACGGATACTCCTACATCAATAAACCACGCTCGGAAGGCCGAGGTGGTGGGATTGCCGTAATTCACCGACAGGACTTCAAGATCAACCTCATCTCCATCTCTGCTCCTTCATTTGAACACCTGGCTTTCAAACTCTCTGGCCACACAAAATTAGTCATGGCAGTTATCTACCGCCCTCCCAAACCACACCCATCATTCCTTTCTGACTTCTCTGACTTTCTGACCCAGTTCTGTTCTCTCTCCCCCTCAATCCTCCTCCTCGGTGATTTCAACATCCATATGGACTCCACTGACTCCACAATAACCGCTGACTTCACTGAAATACTCAACTGCTTTAACCTCACTCAACACGTCAATTTTCCCACCCATAACCGTGGACACATTCTGGACCTTGTCTGCTCCACTGGACTAAATCTACATCACCTCTCTGGCACCGACCCTACCCTCTCTGATCACTTAGCCATCACCATGTCTGTCAACATTCCCACCCCAGCTCCAAAGCAAAAACGCAAAATCAACTTCCGCAAGCTGAACTCTGTTTCACCTACCTCGCTCTCATCCTCCCTCTCTGAAATAATGTCCGCCTCTCCCTTCGTTGACCTCCACAGCCCCTCTGACCTCACTGACTACTACAACCGCACTCTCTCCTCCTGCCTCGACCAGCTTGCACCTATAAAAACCAAAACAGTTTCCTTCACCCACTCTGCTCCCTGGTTTACCCCTGAACTCCGCGTGATGAAAACTCATGCCCGCCAACTTGAAAGACTCCGCAACAAAACAGGTCTCACAATTCACTCCCAAGCCTACAAAGACCACATACAGCACTATAAAGATGCCCTCTCCCGTGCCCACTCCACCTACTACTCTCAAATAATTCACTCTGGCTCCGGAAACCCAAAAACACTCTTCTCTACAATAAACAAACTCCTCAGCCCCCTGGACACCATCTCCCAATCATTCACAGTTGACAAATGCACCACTTTCCTTTCATTCTTCCAAAGCAAAATAGACAACATCTACAGCACCTTAACCACCAACGCACCTGCTCCCCCTCAAACCACCTGCCCCCCCTTATCCTGTCAGCCCCTGCCTCAGTTCTCCCCAATCTCCACCACCGACCTCTCTGACCTCTTCACAGGAATAAAAACTGCCACCTGCTCTCTGGACCCCATCCCCTCCAGCTTTGTCAAGGCCTGCCTTCCTGCTCTCTCTCCACTTATCACTGCAACAATAAACTGCTCCCTGTCCACTGGCATCGTCCCGCCATCCCTCAAAATCGCTGCTGTCACCCCCATTCTGAAAAAACCTGGTCTAAACCCTGACACCCCAAACAACTTCAGACCAATCTCCAACCTACCCTTTCTGTCCAAAGTTTTGGAACGTGCTGTAGCTTCCCAACTCAAATACCACCTCTCTACCAATAACCTGTATGAAACTTTCCAATCCGGATTCCGCTCAAACCACTGTACTGAAACTGCGCTCCTCAAAATCACAAACGACATTCTCCTCTCCTCCGACGCTGGCAACCTCAACATCCTCATCCTACTTGACCTCAGCGCCGCCTTTGACACCATAAATCACTCCATTCTCCTCACCCGACTTGAAACCTCCCTTAACATCACCGGCACAGCCCTATCCTGGTTCAAATCTTACCTCTCTGACAGACACCAGTTCATCTCCATTAACAACTGTAAATCCCCCACCGCTCCCCTCCCCCAAGGTGTCCCCCAAGGCTCAGTCCTTGGCCCCCTCCTCTTCATCCTCTACCTGTTCCCCCTTGGTCAATTAATTCGCCGTCATGGTCTCAACTTCCACTGCTTCGCCGATGATATCCAGCTCCTCATCTCCACCAAGTCAATCTCCCCCACCACACACTACACTGACAAACTGCATCACTGAAATAAAATCTTGGCTTCAATCAAACTTCCTCAAACTCAATTGCAACAAATCTGAAATCATCATCATTGGTCCAAAAACGCTCACCAAATCCACCCAAAACTTCATCCTCAACATTGATGGTCTCCCAGTATCCACCTCACCTCACATCCGGAATCTTGGAATCATCCTTGATCAAACCCTCTCCTTCGACAAACACATCAAACACATCACAAAGACAGCCTTCTTCCACCTCAAAAACATTGCCCGTCTCCGTCCATCCCTCTCCTCCACAGCTGCAGAAACCCTCATCCACGCCTTCATCACCTCCCGTCTGGACTACTGCAACAGCCTCCTCTATGGCGCACCCTCAAAAATCATCAATAAACTTCAATACATTCAAAACTCCGCTGCCCGTCTACTCACACACACCTCGATCCGTGACCATATCACCCCCGTCCTTTATAAACTCCACTGGCTCCCCATCCCCCAGAGAATCCAGTACAAAATCCTCCTCATAACCTACAAAGCCCTCCATAACCTGGCCCCATCCTACCTGACCGACCTCCTCCACAGGCACACTCCCACCTGCACCCTCCGCTCTGCCGCTGCCAATCTCCTATCCCCCCACATCCGGACCAAACTCAGATCCTGGGGGGACAGGGCTTTCTCCATCGCTGCTCCCACCCTATGGAACTCACTACCCCAAACCGTTAGAGACTCCTCCACACTCACCACATTCAAAACATCGCTGAAGTCTCACCTGTTCAGTACTGCCTTCAACCACTGAAGGTCACCTCACCTTCTGTCTCCTTTCTCTGTTCATTTATTTATTTACTTATTTATCTATTTATTCATTTCCCTATGTTCTCAAAATTTCTGTAAAGCGACTTTGAGTATATGAAAAGCGCTATATAAATAAAATGCATTATTATTATTATTATACAGACGACACTCATAGTCAGGATCGAACCTGGGTCTCTGGCGTTGTAAGGCAGCAGCTCTACTGCTGCACCCCTCAGAGCATATTTGCTCAGATTTGTAAGATTATTCGCCCTGCATGAAACCATGTTGACTCCTAATGCATCCCTGCCTATTGAATTGAACATAAATCCTGTCCCAATAATTTCCCTACTGTTGTTGTAAGGTTCACTTAGCTGTAGTTTTCCTGGCTCAGCCCCACTGTCCTTTTTTGAGCTAGCGAATATCATTGGATGGGAAACTGCAGACTGCCACCCACCTGCTTTGGTGAGCACAAGGTTACAGTGATAGATACACAGTGAATTGTGTATGTTCATTGATTAAATTATACTGGTCTGCAGTGTTATCTGTTGCATTCTTACTTGATTAAAGTAATGCGTGCCTAATGTACAGAGATAATAGGGCTAAAATGGATTACAATAAAACTGGACTTTGAGTGAAAATGAAATAATTCTTGCAAATAGCCATACTTTTTTATTTGAGTGTCCATTATGATTTTCCTCCCTGACAATATATTGATGCTTGTTTTTTTATTCTATGTGTTTGCCTTAATCTTCCATTATTTGGGGCAGGCACTGATGGAGGTTGGTAGAGAATTTGACCTGAAGGCAGGTCACTGCTACGCCCTGCATCCAATTTTGTCTTCTGAATAAAATTCACTTATCATGACAAATATAAATGGGCAGCTGATCTGACATTCCTCAGTTCATTTCCATGCCCTTTCCCCATAATGCTTGATTCACCTGATGACTTGCCTTGAATAAACCCATAGCTCTATTGGCAAGAAATTCCATAGAGTCAACACTCAGAAGAGGTTCTTCCTTGCCTCAGTTTTGAATACGTGCCCTTGTATTGTGAGACCACATCTTTGTGTTCTGGACTCTCCCATTAATGGAAGCATCCTCTCAGCATTTACCCTGTATGGTCCCCTTAGATTCTTAAATTTCAAGGGGATTATTCTAAACCCTAATGAATAGACTCGCAATCTCTAACCTATCCTTGTAGAACAATTCCTGGATACTCAAAAACATGCCTTCTCATACTGCTGCAAATAAATAATAAATCATGGCCTTGCCAGAGAACCTTTTTGTATGTTTTTTGTTGGGATATGGATAAAAGATAATAAACTGACTGAAGATCCTATATAACTTTCTCAGTTAATCCAATTCCCTGACATCATTGCCCTCCAGCTACAACAGCTGATTATAGTCTTATTGTCCATACAAATTTGACAGCCTGAACAAACTTGCATAATAGTCCCATTAACAATGATTCTAAACATAGAACATGGATTCAATGTGTACTTTAGCCTCTTAAATCATTGTATTTTTCCATTTGTTTCCAAGTAAAAATGTTAGTGCCACTTCCAAAACACGCACAATTACACATCAGTCAACTACATCAATATACAGTTGTAACTTCAACTAACTATAAATCCACTTGATTTCTTGGTCTTTTTGCTTACTGAACTTTTCACTGCCTGATGTACCAGACATCTTCAGACGCCAGTAATTCTGGTGGAGCACTTCTCCACAAGTGATCTTACCTCCTGTTCTGTAGTTGTCTTCAAAATGAAAATGTCATAAAACATTATCCACCTAAAATCAATAAACCATCAATATTTGCCATAGTCAAATACAATGAATTTGGTACATTAATGGATGCCATAAACTCAGTGCAATCTCAACACTTTCTATCTTTGTCTCCCTGCTTTCATATTGCTTGTATCTTATTGACTCACTTTTAACTCATGTAGACATTCGACCTTCCTATTGTCATCTTTGAAGTCTCAAAATCGCCTCAGATTTTCCCTTTCTGAGTCATATTCAAGGGTTTTGACTGGTAAAACTGTTTAATGGCATACCCTGCTTATATTGTTCAGTTTTGGCCCCATTTCTAACAAAGAATGTGCTGTCGTTGGAAAGGTCCAGAGGAGGTTTACGAGAATGATTTCGGAGATGATTATGTTAACGTATGTGGAGCATTTGATGGCTCTTTGCCTGTGCTGAAGGGAGTTTAGAAAGATGAGGGGGGAATCTCATTTTAAAAAACCTACCAAATAATATGTCTAGATAGAGTAGATGGAGAGGATGTTTCCAGCAGTGGGAGAATAAAAGACCATACCTTTGGATTGGAGATGAGGAGGAATTTCTCTAGTCAGATGGTGGTGAATCTATGAAATTCATTGCTATGGATGGCTGCGGAGGCCAAGTCATTGGGTATTTTAAAAGTGGAGATTAATAGATGCTTGATTAGTAAGGGTGTCATAGGTTATGGGGAGAAGGCAGGAGAATGGGGTTGAGAGGGAAAGATAGATCAGCCATGATTAAATGGCGGAGTAGACTCGATGGGTCGAATGGTCTGATTCTGCTCCTGTGACTTTCAGTGGGTTCTGAGGGGGCTGATGAGGCCAATGTATGACTGTTGGTGGGATAGAGGGTGCTTGGTGGACAAGTGGGTGGGTAGTTTGTGAGCTAGTGAATGCTTCTGGCAGGTTTTGCTGAACCTCTGCATCATCCATCCTTTTTCTCCAGAGATGCTGCCTGACCTGCTGAGTTACTCCAGCACTGGGTGTTGGAAAAAAACCAAGCTCTGGCAAAGTGTGCTTGAATGGAAGGGAGTAGTGGAAGGTATCTTCTGTCAAAATGCTTGGAGTATTGTCTTGTCATGACCAACATGTTACACCAGAGTGTCAAGCATTAGATTCTCTCATTGTCTTTAGGACAGACTAAAGGAATTCTGCAACATAAGTCCCATGGCCGTTAATAGTGAATATTGGACTGATTACTGTTTAAGCTGCTCCCTTATAGTCATCAGCCTGGTCCCAAAACAATCGCAGAAATTACAACATTGCCTCAAACAAAATCAATGTTGAAGGTTTGATGGATTCTGCAAAGAAAGTTCTTAGGTAGCATTCACAGACAAGGCACCCAACCAAAAGAAGCAATGGTGTAGGTCCCACACAGGGGATTAGTGTGCAAAATTAGAGCACATGGTATTGGGGGTAGGGTATTGATATGGATAGAGAACTGGTTGGCAGACAGGAAGCAAAGAGTAGGAATTAACTAGCCCTTTTCAGAATGGCAGGCAGTGAACAGTGGTGTGCCGCAAGGCTCGGTGCTGGGACCCCAGTTATATACAATATATATTAACGATTTAGACGAAGGAATTAAATGTAACATCTCCAAGTTTGCGGATGACATAAAGCTGGGTGGCAGTGTGAGCTGCGAGGAGGATGCTATGAGGCTGCAGAGTGACTTGGATAGGTTGGGTGAGTGGGCAGATGCACGGCAGATGCAGGATAATGTGGATAAATGTGAGGTTATCCATTTTGGTGGCAAGACCAAGAAGGCAGATTATTATCAGAATGGTGTCAGATTAGGAAAAGGGGAGGTGCAATGAGACCTGGGTGTCCTTGTACATCAGTCACTCAAAGTAAGCATGCAGGTACTGTAGGCAGTGAAGAAGGCAAATGGCATGTTGGCCTAAATAGTGAGAGGATTTTAGGAGTAAGGAGGTCCTACTGCAGTTGTACAGGGCCCTGGTGAGACCACACCTGGAGTATTGTGTGCAATTTTGGTCTCCTAATTTAAGGAAGGCCATTTTTGCTATTGAGAGAGTGAAGTGTAGGTTCACCAGGTTAATTCCCGCTAAGGTGGGATGGACATATGATGAAACAATGGGTCGACTGGGCTTGTATTCACTGGAATTTAGAAGGATGAGAAGGGATCTTATAGAAACATATAAAATTCTTAAGGGATTGGACACGCTAGATGCAGGAAAAATGTTCCTGATGTTAGAGGAATCCAGAACCAGGGGGGGTCACAGTTTAAGAATAAGGCCATTTAGGACTGAGATGAGGAAAAACCTCTTCACCCAGAGTGTTGTGAATCTGTGGAATTCTCTGCTACAGAAGGCAGTCGAGGCCAATTCACTGGATGTTTTCAAGAAAGAGTTAGATTTAGCTCTTAGTGCTAATGGAATCACAGGATATGGGAAAAAAACAGGAACGGTTTACTGATTTTGGATGATCGGCCATGATCATATTGAATGGCAGTGCTGGCTCGAAGGGCTGAATAGCCTACTCCTGCACCTATTTTGTATCTTTCTATGTTTCTACAACATCGTCTCAAACAAAATCGATGCTGAAGGTTTGATGGATTCTGCTAAGAAAGTTCTAAGATAGCATTCACAGACAAGGCACCCAACCATACGAAGCTGTGGTGTATCCAGGGCACTTTAAATGCCTTGACCTCCATCATTAGCACTACCCGTAAAGAGATCTTGGCCTCTTTAAAATAAAATAATATAACAGCGTTGATGTGAATGATAAGGCGATTGAGATGCTCAATTACCTGCACAGAGAAAGTATTTGTAAACACTGTCATCCCTTAAGAGAAAATAAACCACTCCCTCAGCACACCAAGACTGAGTTCCCTGACCTGCGGAATTGAAAATGGGTGGAAAGAGCATTAGAGGTCTAGCAAATGATAATCATGGCGTATCGATTTTTCAGTGCAGTCAGAGCCCTCTATTGTCCACTACAGCAAGAGCCAACAAAAATGATGAACTTATCAAGAGGCCCTCAAAGCTAGTGCGGCACGGTGGCGCAGCAGTAGAGTTGCTGCCTTACAGCGAATGCAGCGCCGGAGACTCAGGTCCGATCCTGACTACGGGTGCTGTACTGTAAGGAGTTTGCACGTTCTCCCCGTGACCTGCGTGGGTTTTCTCCGAGATCTTCGGTTTCCTCCCACACTCCTAAGACGTACAGGTATGTAGGTTGATTGCCTGGGTAAATGTAAAAATTGTCCCTAGTCTGTGTAGGATAGTGTTAATGTGCGGGGATCGCTGGGCGGTGCGGACTTGGTGGGCCGAAAAGGTCTGTTTCCGCGCTGTATCTGAAATATGAAATATGAAATAATATGAAATAAATAATATGGAAGATAAACCTTTAAGAACTCCCCAGACCACAATTCTGTCCTCGACCTGAACATCCTTGATTACATAACACAGGTCTAACCTCGCCACCACTTCTGACCAACGAGAAGGTGAGCAGGGAGGGGCAGATTTAATGAAATCATAGGGTGGTAGGTATATGGAATGAGCTGCCGGAGGTACCTTGGACAGGTACCTGGATAGGATAGGTTGAGAATGACTGGAGCGACGAGGCATGTATACACTGGAATTTAGAAGGATGAGAGGGGATCTTATCGAAACATATAAGATTATTAAGGGGTTGGACACGTTAGAGGCAGGAAACATGTTCCCAATGTTCGGGGAGTCCAGAACCAGGGGCCACAGTTTAAGAATAAGGGGTAGGCCATTTAGAATGGAGATGAGGAAAAACCTTTTCAGTCAGAGAGTTGTAAATCTGTGGAATTCACTGCCTCAGAAGGCAGTGGAGGCCAAGTCTCTGAATGCTTTCAAGAGATAGCTAGATAGAGCTCTTAAGGATAGAGTTTTAAGTGGAGTCAGGGGGTATGGGGAGAAGGCAGGAACGGGGTACTGATTGAGAATGTAAGAAAATAACTGCAGATGCTGGTACAAATCGATTTATTCACAAAATGCTGGAGTAACTCAGCAGGTCAGGCAGCATCTCGGGAGAGAAGGAATGGGTGACGTTTCGGGTCGAGACCCTTCTTCAGACTGATTGAGAATGATCAGCCATGATCACATTGAATGGCGGTGCTGGCTCGAAGGGCCGAATGGCCTCCTCCTGCACCTATTGTCTATTGAGAAGGATATGGGCCAAACGCAGGCAGGTGGGACAAATATAGATGGGGCATGTCGGTCTTGGGTAGGCAAATGGCCTGTTTGCACGCTGCGTGAATCTAAGAAGTCTACACTAAACTAAAATAAGGTTCAGGTGGCATCCTCGCTGAAGTTTTATGGAATGATTGAAGAGAGGAGGAGTGTGTCCTTTAACTACAATTGGGACCGCCCAGTGGTGATGTAAGTGTGTTGATGTGTGTGTGTGTGTGCCAGGAAATCCGGAAGTGAAACGGCCAAAGCGGGTGACTGTGCTTTGCTGCATGTAGTGGAGACTTACTTACTCGACCATCGCGCAGAAAGCGTCTCGGTGAGTGAGACCTTTCCTCCGCCACTGAGAGGCAGCCTCCAGATTTCTGCAATTGCTTACATTATTGTTGACACGCCGTCTTTTCGTTGCAGATCTGGTAACATCAGAGCCTGCCAGCCATGGGCACTGGAATGACCAAGGTACGTGATATCCAGGGGAGTCCATCCACACCACACCACACCATCGCCGATGGCGATCTCTGCAGATTTGCTGAGAGATTCGAGACATGCAGTGGCATTGCAGTGCATGGTTGGAGCCAGTGGGATCACATTTCCCCGCAAGATATTTACAACCACCTCTTGCTGACAGCTATTAATATTTCAAAAATAAATATACGAACAGCACATTTTACAGGAGTGCTCGCCACCTATCTCTCATGGACAGGGGGCTGAGCAAAGCATCTGCTAAGCATTTGATTGCTATCAACCTTCCATTTGGATTTATCTCTGGTAGATTAAATGTAAGGCTTGTTTTGGGCAGATTCTCCAGGTCCACTAAACGCCCAGTCATCCATGCGCTGAAACCCAAGAAGTCGTTTTGTTGTGGTAACCGTCAAATAGTCAAGGCTTGAGATTGTTGTTATATTGGGGGGTGGGTGGGTGGGTGGGGGATAATTCTCCAGTTGATGCTAAACTTTGGCTGGAGTCCCGCTCCGGTGTATGGAGAGGTTCCCACATTTAAACCCATCCTAGTCATCAAATCTATCCCAAGGTCGTGATTTCAACGTGATCTCTTTCAGTGACAAGGGCAGAAAGGCTGATCATATTCTCGTCCTCTTCTGCCAGTGTTCTCTCCCACCTCCATCTTTCCAAGTCTTTTGTTTCCCTCTCTTATTGCAGATCTCTATTCTGATTTAAAAAACATTGTTTATGTGTTAAAGAATGTAGGGTTGCCTGCCTTAAAGGGACAGGCACCCCACCAGGTTTGTAAATTGATCAATAATGGGTTATGACCTGACACTTAGAACTGTTTAGGCAAAGGGCAGAACATGACACGGTGTGACTGCAGATTTTGATATATCTGGGATTAAAGAGATAGACAATAGGTGCAGGAGTAGGCCATTCGGCACTTCGAGCCAGCACTGCCATTCACCGTCATCATGGCTGATCATTCAAAATCAGTACCTGCCTTCTCCCCATATCCCTTGACTCCGCTATCAGGGGTTAGATACAAGGTGGTGTGCCCACATTAAAGAGATGGCGGTCTTTGTTTTCATGGCTATATGTAAAGTTGGGTTGAATGGCTTCTCTGATTTCTTTCACAAATAGAAACGTTGAGTTCTTTTGCAGTTTAGTTGTGTTATGCTTTAGGCCTGTTGCTGATATTTCTACTGTAAATGTAACTGAGAGGTGGCACGCACAACAATCAAGCAACTTGGCAGACATTCAGCCATGTTTCGGCCATGTTATTCTGGCATCTTGATCTTGAAAAGATGCCTCCTTGAACTTGTCCGCTGAGGTACATTAAGTGGATGCGGGAACAATATTCCTTTCTACTGCCTTTGAAAGACCCTTTTTGAAAATTGATGGAAGAATAAGTTGTGCATGTTTATGGCAAATGATGCAACCGTTGGACTTTATTGGCCAACGAGTTGTGCGGTCACTGTCTACGGGTGTCAGGGGTTACGTAGAGAAGGCAGGAGAATGGGAAAGATACATCAGCCATGATTGAATGGCGGAGTAGACTTGATGGGCCGAATGGCCTAATTCTGCTCCTATAAATTTGTGACCTTGTGTAGGACAACTATTCTGGCATGCCTGTGCAGTTATAACGACAACTTGAGCACTGTGGTGCTCAACATTTCTGTGGGGAGACACAAGAGACCGCAGATGCTGAAATCTTGAGCATTAAACAAAGTGCCCGAAGAACTCAGCGGGTCAGGCAGTATCTGTGGCAGGAAACGGACAGACCCCCCTCTTGTTGAGTCCCTTGTTCCGACTTTCTGTGGGA